>NW_023619693.1:0-8648 GCF_014905685.2 Nematolebias whitei
TCGAGTACTTGATGACATCATAGGATCTAAAGATACAAAAAAAAAAATAAATAAATAAAACCACAAAAAAGTCATTATTTAAAAAAAAGACCAACAAAACTTTGGGAGCATATATTTTGCTCCTACCAATTATAAGACAGCAAATAAGTCACAGGGAAATCTAAACTATTAGTTATTATTATTAAGCTGCAGAAGTCAAGAAACATGCAGCACATCAAAAACGAAACTAAAACCAGTGGGGGGGTCGACCACCTCGCACTACCGCCAGCTGTGGTGCGCATTAAGTTTAGTTTTAGAGATTAATATGTTTATAGGTTTTTTAAATAGGTTTAGAGATTAATATTTTTTGCTTTTTGTTTGTGAAACAAGGTCAGAGGAAGGTGGTTCTGGTTCGATTGACTGGACCCCATGTTACACCATATTCTGTGACCTGCAACAGTGCATGCAACACCGCCCCCTACGGTCACAATATACGGTGGTCACAGAATATGGTGTAACACTGGTTCGCAACGAGCTCCAAACAGTCAGGAAGTTGTTTCATTTTCTGTTTCCTTACGGTAGTTGAACCAGAATATTCATCTTTAGTGAAATATTTCCATATGATTGATGCATTTCTACCTGTTTGCCAAGACTGGGTCTGCTCCATTCCGTCTGCTTAGAGGAATCCATTTTGTAACCCGTGCCTGTGCGGATCACGTGACATGACGGCGGCGTAATGACATAACCACGAATACTCAATGTGAAATTAAAAAACTCGATAGGTGTCCTAGGAATCGATGTGCAGATCACTAGAGTAGTCTGTTTAAGCCCTAATATATATATATATATATATATATATAAACATAAAAAAGGAGAAAAGGCCACAGGCAGAGCAGAATGTTCAAAACAGAAACAAGATCATCCATTTTGAATGTGTGCTCTTTTCCAGCTCTTCTTCTTCTAATATGTTTTAGTGGTGGTTAGTAAAGAGCTTAATGTAGCACTAGCACCACCAGCACGTTGATATTAATGATCCACCCACTAAAGGTGAACTATCCGCCCACTAAAGAGGAACTATGAGCACTGTGGAGACAGAAATAAACCGGTCCAACCGGAACCGGCCTAAATAAGGCCCAATAGGGTCCTACAAGTACTAGACCTGTGGATAAGAGGCTTTTAGTATAATTGTTTTTCTACTCTTGGATAGTGCTTAAAAAAACTTTTGTCTTTCAACACTTCTTGGCTTTTATTGGTGTATTGGGATCTGCTAGCTCTTACTAGCAATAGCTTAGCATGGCTGCTGCTTCTCTCCCTAATTTTTCTGTTTTCACTTGCTCCGTGAGTCAGATGTTTAGTTATTCCTCTGCCTCCTTTAGTGGTAAAGCTGCAAGCAGCATTGGAGGCCCTTGCAGCAAAGCGCCGCTCCAGCCTTACGAATGACCGCGGGAGGTCCAGCTAGTCCATCCAGTCACCATTGTGAACTCTCTCATGAAAATCCCACACACGTTAACCATGAGGTGCATTTCTCGAATCTTCGACATTGACTTCCGTCCATGTCGTTACTTGTCCAGCTGCAGGTCTTACAAGTATAGGTGAAATCTGACCTTCCAGACAGGAGTTATGGTGACTTCCTGTTTTATGGCAAATGTTTGACCAGCACTTCCTTTATGCTTTTCAACATGTCATGTGTAGTAATGAACAGTTAGCAAAGAAAGTTTCAGTCTAATATCTTACACAGTGCGAAGCTGGAGAAGTCATCCAATAATCAACAGTTTTTTTTCTCTGAGTAGGTGGGGCTTAAATGATGGTATGAATCAACAATATCAATGTGTCTAGATGTGGTCACTGATTATGCACAAAAATTCTGGTTCAGATTGGATGATGTATCACTGAGATATAACTGTTGGAATAATCTAGGGGGCACACTTGAGTCAAATGTTAAAGAACAATACCAATGTGTCTAGAAATGCTCACAGATGATGCACCAAAAATCTTGTGCGGATAGGATTATGTATCATTGAGATATAACTGTTGGAATAATCAAGGGGTGCACTAAAGTCATATGTTAAACCACAATATCAATGTGTCTAAAATTCCTCACTGATGGCGCACAATAAATCTGGTACAGATCGGATGTTGTATCACTGAGCTATAACTGTAGGAATAATGTAGGTGGCGTTGTGGAGGCTATTGGCTACTTATCATGGATAACTGTTCAAGGGGTAGATAATGATCTATCATGGTGATTTTGGTGCACCTCTGCTGAAATCTGTGCAATTTAGAGCCAAACATATTGCAACGGCGTCACTAAAAAATATACTTCCTGTTCTGAGGGGGCAGGGCTTTGATAACATCAACATATGACCTCAGTGGATTGTCGGGCATCCAACAGGGATGAGTTATGCCAAGTTTTGTGCATTTCGGTATTTCAATGTGAAAGTTATAGTGTTTGGAAATTTATGGCGTCAAGCGAAACTTTGAGGCCTGGCCATGCCCCTTTAACATATACAAAAACGCAAGCTTTTGATAACATTTTCTCTCCAATGTCTTAAGGGCATTTCAACCATGTTTGAAGGCAATCCTTCAAAATTCCTAGGAGGAGTTCGTTAAAATTCGCAATTAGAAACATCCCAAAATGACCCTTTGACCCAAAATGGCCGACTTCCTGTTGGTTTTGGACCAGGGCTCCAAGAGACTTTTTCAAAGGTCCTGAGATGATACAGATGTTCACCAAGTTTCAGATTTATCGGTTCAAAAATGGCTTGGGGCTGAGGTTTTAAAATATTCTAGGGGGCGCTGTGGAAGCTATTGGCCACTTTTCATGGCTTCCTGTTCAAGGGGTGGATAATGATTGATCATACTGATTTTGGTGCACCTCAGTTCAATACTGTGGAATTTAGAGCCAAACGTATTGCAATGGCGTTACGACTTACTTTGCGACGCTGAGCCGCCCACATGCTCCACCCAAAACTGTCAGTGTTGGAAAGCAAGTTACACCAACATGTCTTCAGTCACTGGACACACTATAATGCTGATCAGGTGACAGGGGCCAGATAGGGATTGTTCAATGTAAAACTTTATACTTCCTGTGGTCAGGGGGCGTGGCTTAAGTGATGTCATGATTTGACCATTCAGTCTTACAGGGGACCGGATGTGGATCAATCTCTGAAGGTTTGATGTCTCAGACAGTTTTTGTTTAGGAGCTATTATCATTTCGTTTTTCATGGCGAGATGTCAAATTTTGAGGTCTGGCACCGCCCCTTCAGCATGCTCCGAAACAAACCATTTAAATAACTTTGCGTCCCTCATGCCTTTTGACCAAAATGGGCACGTTTGAAACTGATTGAGCAAAATCCCTAGGAGGAGTTTGTTCAAATGCGGAGGCTGTAAACCACCAAAAAGGTCTGAAAATTGGACCGGCATTCCAAAATGGCCACCTTCCTGTTTATCGTACAATGTTGGTGCCAGAGGGTTTTCTGTGCATCTTGGGGAATTGGACAAGTGTACCAAATTTCATGATTCTACGACAAACTAAGGTTAATGCGGAGGATATTTCTAAAATTTCTAGGTGGCGCTCTTGAGCTGTTTCTATTGTGATTTTTGCCACATCCTTAAAATACGTAATTTTTCACCAGTCCTGATGCGTCCGCCAAATTTGGTGACTTTTGGGATATGTTAAGGCCCCCAAAATGCCAATTCATTTGGCGGAAAAATTGCAGCTCAGGCCTAAACAGAACAATTACAATAGGCCTTTGTAGCGCTTCGCTGCTCGGGCCTAAAAAATGTAGTCTTATGGTAGCTTTGGAGGAGAGGCTGTGTGAACTGTAAGCTCAGCTCCACGCTGTAGAAAAGCCAGTAACTAGCCAGGTCCCCTTAGACAGCGCAGAGCCACAGAGGCTAGCTCCCGTTAGCGGTCCTACAGTCTTCTGTACGTGAGCAGCTGGTTTTGGTTGTCAGCAGCAAACTGGATGATCCACTATGAGAAGGTGATATTTATAAGACTGAGCTGAATACAGCACCTCAGAACTGAAGAAGTCTTTCAGATGAAAGATGAAACATTTCTACTTTTTTTTTGTTTTGTTTTGTCATTTGAATATCCAGAGGACCAGACTTAACTTTTTTAGATTTATAAAGTGTTTATAGAGGAATTAATAACACATCTATAAACTATTTATTAACCATTTATAAGGGGAACTGTATTGTAGTGTTACACTAGTTTGTTTTTTCAAACCTTCAAAAATATTGTCAGCCTTTTCATAAAAAAGCCTTTTCACATTTTTGTTTTCCAAGATGGTGCCAGTGTGTAGGGCTTGCTGTTAGTTACTCTCTATTTTGTTTATATTTTTGTAATTTTTACAGTGTTGTGCAGTGTGTTGACTCATTATGATTGTCGTGCACATTTGGAGCTCCATAGTTTGCCTGCAGAGTTTTTTTTACAATGGTCAGGACTCTCCTCCACTTGTCCTATCTGAAATCCTTGCTTTCCTCCTTTGTGCTCCTGGCCCTTCTCCCCAGAGGAAGCGTCACAGATGTTGAGGAAAGTGCACTGGGTGCGTTGGTTAAGCAGAGACTCCGTGCAGATTATTCTACCAAGGATTATAGGGCTCATTTGACCAGATTTGACCATCAATTTTCTGACCCATGGTGTTTCGTGGGCCTTGCTTTTGGCCAGCTACCCGTGTGCTCAGACCATGTAAACAACTGCAGTTGTTTACCTGCACACCACACAAGCCGACCAGGAGGTGCTGATGTTCAAAATCTGCGGCTGCTGGCATGTGCTTCCCTCATAGCTGCTGTGTTTGTTTTGGACCCTATCAGGATGTGTTTGGTGAATGCAAGATCAGTAACCAACAAGACTTTTAATCTCAGGGACTTCTTTAATGAGCAGGAGTTGGAGTTCCTCTGCATCAAAGAAACTTGGATGTTTGTTGGTGAATCCAGTGCCTTGGTGGAATTATTACCTCCGGACTGTTTTTAAGTCTCGCTTAAAAACTCACATTTATTCCCTGGCGTATGACACTGTGTAATTTGTTTTTAACCTGTCTGTATTCTACAGTGTTAGCCATTTGTTTGTTAGGATTTGTGTATTTGGATTCGAGTGAGACACCTGGCAACAGGAATGGTTTAAAGACTTTTTTAAATAAATACTGCTGGTGGAGGTGGAAGTCCTGGAGCGAGCCCAATCTGCAGAGATATGAGAGGTTAGTGAACTGAAGGGTTTTGAGGCCAGACTTGATAACAGAAGAGCATCCACTAACCTTCTTATTCAGATGAGATGAGTTCCACTTGAAAGAGTTGGACAGGTTGATTTCACCGTAGCAAGCAGGATTGTCGCAGAGAGATAGTTTGGGGAGATCCAGAGGCAATATCCAGGAGCAGAGCAGAGAGTCGGTACCGAGGATGCAGAGGTCCAATATTGATTCCAAAAGGGTAATCCAAGAGACATAGTAACTTATCCAGAAGAGTAGATCAGAGCCGTGATGGGAGGAGTGAGACAATAACAGGCAAGGAGCAGGCAATTCAATAATCCAAAAAGACAGGCGTGGGGTCAAGATCAGGCAAACCAAAAGAGCTGTGACATGAACGCTGGACATCAATAACCGCAAGGGATTCGATAATCTGGCAGAGTGTGGCTGTGAGCACGAGGCTTAAATAGTGCTTAGAACAGGTGGACAGAATGAGCCTGATTGTGTGGAGGTGCAGAGGGGCGTGGCTTGAGATCAGAGCATGATAGAGGAAAACAGAGCATGACTTGGCAGAAATGTGACATAACCCCACCTTTAAGGTCCGGCACCTGACGGACCTCCAGGTTGATCAGGATGGTTGGCGTGAAAGGTCTTGATGAGGTCCTTGTCCAAGATGTTGCGTGCAGGAACCCAAGACCGCTCCTCAGGACCATAGCCCGCCCAGTCCACCAGATAGTATATACCCTTGACCCCATCGTCTGGAGTGGATGAGTCTCCTAACGGTGAAGGCTGGGGACCCATCGATCAGTCGGGCGGGAGGAGGGGGCCTGGAGGAGGGTTCAAAGCGAGAGAGCAGTAGGGGTTTGATACGAGATACGTGGGGTGAATCTTGAGTGTCCGGGGAAGCTGTAATCTTACAGCCACAGGGTTGATGATCTTGGATATGGGGAAGGGTCCCACAAAACGAGGTGCCAATTTGCGACTCTCCATGCGGAGCGGAAGATCCTTAGTGGACAGCCAAACCTTTTGGCCCACCTGGTAGGGAGGGTTAGGAGAGCGGCGACGATTGGCCCCTTTGACATAAACAGCAGACATCTTAGAGAGATGTCTCTTGGCCCTTCTCCACACTCTTTGGCACCTAAGCGCAGCTTGATGAGCAGAATGAAATTCAGCTTCCTTTTTTGGATGGTGATCACTGGAGGTTGAAAACTATACACTGTGTAGAAAGGAGACAGACCAGAGGCAGAAGATGGTAGAGAATTTAGGGCGTGCTCTACCCATGGAAGGTTAGAAGCCCATTTAGTGGGATCCTCTTTGCAAAGGATGCAAAGCTTAGTCTCAACCTCTTGATTGGCTCTCTCGCTTTGACCGTCCGTCTGAGGATGGAAACCAGATGATAGACTGATTGAAACCCCCAGGAGGCTGCAGAACTCCTTCCAGAAGCAAGATATGAACTGAGGCCACTGGTCAGATACAATATTCTCAGGCAGACCGTGTAAGCAGAAAACCTCCTGGACCAGCACTTCACTCAGTTCCTTGGCAGAGGGGAGTTTCTTAAGGGGGACAAGATGGACCATTTTAGAAAACCGGTCCACAATGGTGAGGATCACAGAGTTACCTGAAGACTGAGGTATACCAGTAATGAAGTCCATGGCTATGTGCCATGGGATAGGCAGATGACACAACAGGCCAGCAGGGGGGTGTCTAGAGGTCTTTGCTTGGTTGCATTGATGACATGAAGAAACAAATTCTTTAACATCCTTAGTCAAGTCCTTCCACCAAAATTGAGCTTGCACCAGTGCCAAGGTCTTGTTAATGCCTGGGTGGCAGAAAAGTCGTGATTTATGACAAAGTTGAAGAACTTTGTGTACCTGAGTTTCTGGGACGAAGACCCGATTCTTGGGACTGTCGGCAGGCGGTGGGTGGCTCTGGTGGGCGCGTCTGATGTCTTTCTCCACTTGGGTAATAGACAATCGTACAGCTTCAGGCAGTATGAATTCAACCTGGTTCTTGTCCTTAGGTTCTCCAGTGTCTTCATGGATTCTGGATAGTGCATCAGGTTTAGTGTTCTTGGGACCAGGTCTGTAAGATAAAACAAAGTTAAACCTGCAGAAGAACAAGGCCCACCTGGCCTGTCTGGGGTTGAGTCTTTTAGCCGTCTTAAGGTATTTAAGATATTTGTGGTCGGTCCAGACCTGGAAGGGTTCTTTGGCCCCTTCCAACCAATGTCTCCACTCTGGGACAGGCATTTTGGGTTTTCATGAGCTGTATACCATAATCATCAGTATTAAAACAATTAAAGAACTGAAATATTTCAGTTGGTGTGCAATGAATCTGAAATATATGAAAGTTTCATTTTTATCATTACATTATGGAAAATAATGACCTTTATCACAATATGCTAATTTTTTTAGAAGGACCTGTAGCACCTTTCTAGCTAATCAAGATACTCAAAGTGTTTACACTACATTCTGTGCCTCATTTACCCGTTCATACAGCACTCTACTAGATCTATACAAAGCTAATTGAACAAATCATTCTAAAGCGACTAATCAGAGCTTTAGATCACATGCAGAGAGGAGAGGGATGCACTCACCACTCTTAGCAAGGACAAAAACATTATCATTCTCCCAGCAGACAAAGGAAGGTGCACAGTGATTTTGAACCAGAAAGACTATCATGAGGAAGTTATGACACTCCTTAGTGACTTAACCGCTTATGAACCTCTGAAAAGAAATCCAGGAAGTGGTTACAAGAAGAAGTTAATAGATTGCCTGAAAATTTTGGAGCAGGACAAGGCTATTGACCATATTCTGTACCACAGACTGTACCCAGGGGAGGCCACACCTAGTCTGTACGGTTTACCTAAAATCCACAAACAAGGTGTACCTTTAAGACCTATTGTTAGCATGATTAACTCTGTCACTTACAACGTTTCCAAATATCTGGTGTCTGTACTCATCCCTTTAGTTGGCAGCTCAGAACACCACATACAGAACACCATGGACTTTGTGGATAAGTTGGGGGATGTCATCATGGAGAATGATGAAACAATGGTCTCTTTTGATATCACATCACTCTTTACGTGCATTCTTGTTGATGATGCAGTAGAGGTGGTCAGTTTAAGATTAAAATCAGACACCACTCTGAGCAGCAGGACCACACTTTCCACAGAACAACTGTGTCAACTCTTGAAACTGTGCCTGCAGTCAACCTACTACACATACGGGGAGCAATATTATAGGCAGAAACATGGGTGTGCCATGGGGACTCCAGTTTCTCGTATTGTTGCCAACCTGTACATGGAGGAGGTAGAAAAGAGAGCCTTGACGTCCTTTTCAGGGACACCACCAAGTCATTGGTTCAGGTATGTTGACGACACCTGGGTTAAAATTAAATCTCAGGAAGTCCAACATTTTACTGACCACATCAACTCTGTGGATAAATACATCAAGTTCACACGAGAAGATGTAAAAAATGGCA
>NW_023619694.1:0-8641 GCF_014905685.2 Nematolebias whitei
TTTGAATATAAAAAATCCAAGATGGCCGACAAAGCAAAAAAGAAAAATACTATAAATTGGTCCATTTTAGTGATATTGAGCTGAAAGTTGGTGTGGTGATAGCTGAGAATGTTTCCTAACAAATGCTGAATCAAAATCAAAAATCCAAGATGGCCACCAATGCTACTTTCAAATTGCTTTAACGCATACATTTTTATACATAGAGAGCTGAAATTTGGTGAGGTTGTAGCTTAGAACATATTCTATCATTTTCGGAATCAAAATCAAAAATTCAAGATGGCCATATTAGCTAAAAGAGAAAAAAATACCATAACTCTGCCATTTTAGAGCTATTCAGCTGAAACTTGGCAAATTGGTAGCTGAGAATGATCCCTAATAGTCTCTGATGGAAAAATCCAAAATCCAAAATGGTTGCCTTAGCTAAAAGAGAAAAAACACCATAACTCTGCCATTTTTTTAGCTATTCAGCTGAAATTTTGTATAATGGTAGCTGATAGCAAACCCAAACATCTTTTACTATTAAATCAAGAAATTAAATCGGCACCAGCCTGGCAGCCCCCGTCAAAGTTTCTCCGGAACTTTCTAGTGAATATCTACTGTGTTCTTTGTTTAAATCAGGTCTCTCTTGTAAATGAGTCCTCCAGGCTCAATGAGACTAACCTGTAGAAATAAAGGTTGAACTGAATTTAATAAATATCTGATTCAAAGTGTGGAAGATAATATTAGTACATTTTCTAATGACAGAGAGAAATCAGTAAGCTGGTGCTACTTTTCAAGAATTGTTTTTTGACTGTAAATATTTTATTGTACTCAATTTAACTTTGTTAATGACATTACCTTTTTGCAAGTAAACACCTAATGTTTCAGTGATCATTAAAGTGTTGAGCAGACTGTCACTCAGCAGTTTAATCATCTTTAGTGAATATTTAGACAACCTAAATCCAAAGACTGACTGCAGCAGGGATGCTCTGAATGATAGAATACATTTTTATTTAATCAGAAATTTTGAAAATAATTATGTTACAATGAGGGTGTCATGGTGGGCTGTGTTTAGTTGTTGCCTCGCAGCAAAAAGGTCACAAGTTCAAAGCTCAGCTGGTTTTCCCCGTGCATTTGTGGGTTTTCTCTAGGTACTCCAGTTTCCTCTCACAGACAATAAACATGCAAGCAGGTTTATTAGTAACTCTAAATGATCACCAGGTGGGACTGAGAGCAGGACTTATTAGTCTTTTGTGTGCCTGTGATGGAATAAGGACTTGTTCGTGGTGTATGCTGCCTCTCACCTAATGACGCATAAAAATTAGTAAACATAATAGATTATTCTGTTATTTATGATTCTTTGAGAAAAATTAGTATTGGAAGGTTAGAACTGTGGAACAATCAGAAATGTCTATTGGTTTACAAAACTAAAATCGATTCATCTGCAACTAACAAACCATCGCACAAGATCAATGTAGTGATGAATGTGACAAGTACCTGTAACTGAGGATAAAACTTTATCTGAGCCTATGTGAACTGTTGTTCACTCACCTTGAGTACACAGTTGCTGTTAACCAGCAGGTTGCCTGGTTTGATGTCTCTGTGTAGTATTCCAGCAGAATGGAGGTATTTTAGTCCTGGACGTTGAGGTGAAGGAGACAGAAAAATGTGAAATTAAAAAGAAATGTGAGACATAGCATTGTTCTGAAAAAGATTAATAACTTGCATATTAATCCGCAGAAGTTTAGGAAGCACCTTGTTATGAGAAAACATGACTATATGGAGTAGAGCGCATCCAGGAAGTATTCACAACACTTCACTTTTTAAAAATTTTGTTCTTCAAATTCAAGTTCAAGTAGGTTTATTGTCATTCTCATTACATGTGGTGTGGTACATGAGGTGGAATGAAATTATGTAAACAGGGCCCGTTACACCCAACAATAGCAAAAAAAAAAAATACATAGCGTAAAAAGAAACAGAATATAAGAATAGAAACTGTATATAAGGATCTAAGATACACTGCCTGGCCAAAACAAAAAAGTCACCACCAAAACAAAAGGTCACACACTAATGTTTCGTTGGACCGCCTTTAGCTTTGATCACATCATTCTCTGTGTCATTGTTTGATCAACTTCTGCAATGTCACAAAATCTAGTTCATCCAGTGTTGCATTAATGTTTCACCAAGATCTTACATTGATGACGAGACACTGGTCATGATGGTGCATCACTTCACCTGCTCTCTTCTTACCCTGATGCACCATCACTCTGGAACAGGGTCAATCTGGACTCATCAGACCACATGACCTTCTTCCATTGCTCCACAGTCCAATCTTTATGCTCCCTAGCAAACTGAAGCATTTTTTTCTGGTTAGCCTCACTGATTAGTGGTTTTCTTAAGGCTACACAGCTGTTCTTGAGTTCTCTTCACATTGTGCGTGTGGAAATGTTCTTACTTTCACTATTAAACATAGTCCTGAGTGCTGCTGTTGTTTTTCTTTGATTTGATTTCACCAAACATTTACGCGATCACCGATCACGATCATTCAAGATTGTTTTCCGTCCACATTCCTTCCTGGAAGACAATGGGTCCCCACTATCCTCCCAGTTTCTAATAATGTGTTGGACAGTTCTTAACCCAGTTTTAGTAGTTTCTACAATCTCCTCAGATGTTTCCTCTGCTTGATGCCAATGATTTGACTCTTCTCAAACAGACTGACATCTTTTCCACGACCACGCCATGAGTCTTTCCACATGGTTGGTGAAGAAACGAGAAGCAACTCAAAATGTTGTGTTGTGTGTTTCCTTGACTGGTGAAGCCTTCTGGATGGAAGGTGAAACGTTTCAGCACAAAAAAAAAAGAAACTGTCCAGATGACCTGACTGAAAATTGTTGGATTGTATACCTGGATTACTGAGCATGGACTTTGTTGGTTTTGAACCAGTTTGACATGACTGTCTACGAGGGAGAGGGCTGGTATGTGATTAAAATGTTACAGCCTTATTACAAATTGTATTAAATTAATGTCTTTCCTCAAAAGTCTACACACCCATTATAATTATGGCAATGTGAAAAAATATTTTTTGAGATTTTTGTAAATTTATTAAAAATAGAAAAACTAAGAAACCACAGTCTTTGTTTAATACTTTATTGATAATAATAATAATAATGTGTTATGCACTGTCATCATTGTATGTTCCCATACCACCAGGTGGTGCAGTGGACAGCTATTGGGGGCATTTGGGGATGGGGTGCGCTGCTCAGAGACACCACGAGATGTGCAATGACTGGGGATTGAGCCTTGGACTTTTGGGTCCCGAGTCGGCTGCCCTGTCTCTACACCATCTCTGCCCCCATCCACCTTTGGCAGCAATTACAGCCTCCAGTCTTTTTTAATATGATGCTTCGAGCTTAGCACACCTATCTTTAGGCAGTTTGTCTCATTCTTCTTTGAAGTGCTTCTCAAGCTCCATCAGGTTGAATGGGAGACGTCTGCAAAACTATTTTCAGATTTCAAGTCTGGATTCTGGCTTGGCCCCTCCAGGACCTTCACAGAGTGGTACTGAAGCCACTCCTTTGAGATCTTGGCCATGTGCTTCGGGTCGTTGTCCAGCTGAAAAATTAATCGTCACCCCAGTCTGAGGTCAAGAGCACTCTGGAGCAGGTTTTCATCCAGGGTGTCTCTGTACATTGCTGCATTCATTGTCCCCTCTATCCTGACTAGTCTGCCAGTTCCTGCTGCTGAAAAACATCCCCATAGCATGATGCTGTCACAACCATGCTTCACTGTAGGGATGGTATTGGCCTGGTGATGAGCAGTATCTGGTTTCCTCCAAACATGACACCTAGCATTCACACCAAAGAGCTCAATCTTCATCTCATCAGAGCAGATAATTTAATTTCTCATGGTCTGAGAGTCCTTCAGGTGCATTTTGGCAAACTCCAGACAGGTTGCCATGTGCCTTTTATTAAGGAGTGGCTTTCGTCTGGCCAATCTACCATGCAGTTTTGATTGGTGGATTGCTGCAGAGATGGTAGTCCTTCTGGAAGGTTCTCCGATCTCCACAGAGGAACAGTGGAGCTCTGACAGAGCGACCATCAGGTTCTTGGTCACCTCCCTGACTAAGGCTTTTGTCCCCCGATCACTCGGTTTAGATGGCCGGCCAGCTCTAAGAAGAGTCCTGGTGGTTCCAAACTTCTTCCATCTATGAATGATGGAGGCCACTGTACTCATTGGGACCTTCAGAGCAGCAGATTTTTTTTCTATATCCTTCCCCAGGTTTGTGCCTCAACACAATCCTGTCTCGAAGGTCTACAGACAATTCCTTTGACTTCATGCTGTTTGTGCACTGTCAACTGTAGGATCTTATATAGACAGGTGTGTGCCATTCCAAATAAAGTCCACTCAACTAAAATGGATTTAAATGGAGTCCACAGGAGTAAACAGGTGGACGCTATTTAAGTTGTAGAAACATCTCAAGGATGATCAGTGGAATTAATATGCATCTGAGCTCAATTTTGAGCTTCATGGCAAAGGCTGTGAATACTTACATAAATGTGATTTCATAGTTTGCTATGTTTAATAAATTTGCAAAAATCTAAAAAGATGTTTTCACATTGTCATATTGGGATATTGTGTGTAGAAATTTGATGAAAGAGATTAATTTAAAACAATTTGGAATAAGGCTGTAATCTAACAAAATGTGGAGAAAGTAAAGCACTGTGAATACTTTCTGGATGCACTGTAAATCATCAGGTTTTAGCTCAACTGTGGCAGCCAAACGTTTTTAGCAAATACAGCTGCAACATTTTTACAGCTGCTGCAAAGAACTTTGGAATCTTACTCTGCAAAATTAAATAACCATAACAGATCATGAATTAAATTTTAAAAAGTGTTAAATTACACATTTAAGAAAGTTCAAGTTTGAATTGATAGTGTACAGAACAGACCAACAGTCACTTCAGTCTTGATTTGTAAACTTAAGACTTTAATAAGATTAGTTCCTGTGAGTCAGAGTACTGAAGCTTCTGAGCCAGGTTTTCTCCTGCTGCACACCCCCAGGTCAAGTTGTTTACCTAGACCTGCAGTCACAGGGAAGAGAAATGGTAAATGTAGTCCCAGTAGTCCCTCGTTTATTACGGGGGATCCGTACCCTGAAGCTCTGCGATAAGTGAATAACCGTGATGTAATAATACTAGTACAAGTAGTAAGTAGCAGTTTATTTTAGTATTTATATCTTCCCACACTCTTGCAATATTCTAAACAATGTTTCTAAACTCTAAATGCTCTAAAAGCACAGCATGTCATGATGTCAGCTCTCTGCCTCCAGCTGCTCTCTGCCATGGGCAGCACACAGGTGCAGCAGGTGCTAAATAATTTAACATAATTTATTTTAAATAAAAATTCCATGTCTATCATGCGGCTCATCCATCAATCAGCCAATTGTGTGTCATGTCCAATCTTACTTTGAAAATCCGTGATAGAGCGAGTCTGCGAAAATGAACTGCGAAGTAGCGAGGGACTACTGTACTTATATAGCGCCTTGTCATCTTATAAAGATACTCAAAGCGACACAACATGTGCCCTCATTTACCCATCCACACAACACTCTAATATATCTCAAGACTAATCAGTGCTTTAGATCACATTCATACACCGATGGGACACTCATCGGAGACCATGAGGGGTTCAGTGTCTTCCCCAGGGACACTTCAGCATGTTGGTGGAATCTAATCCCCACCTCTTCCATTGGAGGACGACTGCTCTATCCACTCAGCCACAGCCTCCCCAGAACGTCAAACCTTTCAGTTCTAGGGATTTTGTTCAGGACAAAATTACATTATCTAAACTTTATCAGGTTCCACACTGACTCAGATCTAACCACAAATACACAAAAACATCCAGATTCAACCAGTCATTTTCTCATAAATGAACAAAAGATGTCAGTGTTAGGTCATCTGTAGAACTTATCTCCCCCATGATTAGGGGAATTTTGGCCCACACAGTTCAAGAAAAAGGAAAAAAATAATAATAGTGTACCATTTTCTTTCTACTTCACAATTTTGCTCTACTTTGTAGAGCTACTTTGTATAGCAAATTGTCTTTAACATAAAATCTAAGTAAAATAATTTGAAGTTTGTGATTGTGAAATAAATGTGGAAAATTTCAAGGGGTGTGAATACTTGTTAAAGCAATATAAAACAGGCCTTTAGAATCACTGTAATTAAACACTTACTTTGAAAACCATATCTTGACTTAAAAGCTCTGGTCCATTTTAGACCAGAGGCACTCGGTTCTGCTGACAGGGCAGGGCGTCCTCCTTGGATAATGGTAGGGGAAACACTGCTTATGCTGCTTTAGGCTGACTGCTGGAGGACAAACTAATATTTTCTCACAATTTTCAGTCAGGTCATCTGGACAGTTTCTTTTTTTTGCTGAAACGTTTCACCTTCCATCCAGAAGGCTTCATCAGTCAAGGAAACGCAAAACACAAAACTGATTCCTCCCCCAAACAGCTTACTCCAAAGTGGAACAAACCAGTTATGTTGGTGCTAAGATGGTGTCTTTGGCACGCCCCCTCCTCTGGAGCCAGCCCTCTTCCTCGTCGACAGTCATGTCAAACTGGTTCAAAACCAAAACTGTATACCTGGATTATTGAGCATGGACTGTTTTGATTTTCTCACATTGTTTTTTTCTTCCCATAAAAATTACACCTGGACCAATCCTTTCTGTCTGTGTCTTTTTCCAGTCTTCTCAAACTCCAACCATTTAAGACAGATAGCCCACATCCAGAATGTGGTTCTGATTCTACAGGAGGTTTCTTCCTGTTAAAAGGGAGTCGGTCTTTCCAGTCACCTTTGTGCTGCTCAACCACTGGATCAACCGCTGCTAAAGCCCAGTATCCTTTGTGTTTAAACTGGAGGAATTTCTAAGGAAACTGGTTGGTGGATCAAAGCAATATTTATTAGTGTATAACAGTTGAACAGATCACCTAAATATAATGGGCCAACACCATTTAAATTTTAAAAGATCAGATGATGGTGAGAAAATATGAGATGGCCATATTTGAATCTACTACACTAAATACAAACATGGCCATTATGGTAGTAGCAGCAGTGTTTCCCCTACCATTATACAAGCGGGGTGCACCGTCCCGTCAACAGAAACGAGCGCCCCACCTACCAAAGCGACTGCGTGCAACCCCCCCGTCAGCACTGACAGAGAGCTAAGCTAGTGACGTGCAAGTGCAATACAGGCAAGCTAGCTAAAAAGTTAAAGGCAGCGCTCATGCAGACTCTTCCCTTACGCTGCACCCTAACGCTGAAAAGAATAATCATATGAATTAAATATTAGCACATACCTCGTAGAATCTGATAGAGAAAAACTTTGGCGTGGTCTGAGCTCAGAGGTTGTGGTGATACAATGATCTTATGGAGGTCACTTTGCATGAGTTCAGTCACCACATAACTGAGCAACAACAGATTAAGGTCCGTTTTTCAAAAACGCATCAGCTACGTACAAAAACATAAAGGTTTTCAAAGCAGAAACAAAAGATCCAAACCCAGAAACCAATTACAGGGGAATCACACTCCTCAGCCTCCCTGGTAAGATCTTATAAGAGGTGCTGGAGAGGAGAGTCCAGTGGATGATCAAACCTTGGACTTGCGAGCAACAATGCAGGTTCCATCCTGATCATGGAATACAGAACCAGCTCTTTACCCTCAGAGTCCTTAAGGGGGCATGGGAGATTGCCCATCTAGTCTTTATGTGTGTTGTGAACTTGGAGAGGACATTCAACAATGTATGTCAACGTCTTCCCACACACCAAAGAAAATGTCAAATAAACCAACTGTGAAGCCGATGACACTAGCTTCTTCTTTTGCCAAAGCCATCCCGTATGACAGAAAAAGTACAAAGTGGAGGGAAATCATTGACACAGTAACAAAATATATCGCCAAAAATATGGCTCCTGTCAGTGTTGTGGAAAAGCCTGGATTCAAAAATCTTATTAAGACTCTTGATGCAAAATATGACTTGCCAGGTCGCAATTTCTTTGAAGAAAACTCACTGCCAGAGTTGTACGTTTCAGTAAGAGAAAACATAGGCCAGCAGCTAACAAACGTGACCTTCTTCTCAACAACCACAGACCTGTAGACCGGCTGCACTTGTGAGAGGTATCTTAGCCTAACTCTACACTACATCGACCAGTGGGAGTTAAAATGCTTATGCATCCAAACAAGTTTTTATTTCCCTGAAGGCCACACAGCAGAGCTAATGGCCCAAGGACTGCAAGATGCTCTCACATCCTGGAATTTATCAGAAAGTCGTCAGGTGTGCATCACGACAGACAATGGGAGTAACATAATCAAAGCAACGAGGCTGAATGGATTCAAGGATTTTTATTGGCATTCACATCACATGTGGTACATGAGGTGGAACGAAACTATGTACATGGGGTCCCAGTTAACTCCAACAAAAATAAAATTGTAAAGAAAAAGAGTAGTAAGATCCGAGACATGAACTAAGAATATACTGCATTCACTAAACAAAGAATACACAAAACTAAGAATACATTAAGTACTAACATTACAAAAACAATCTTAATCTTAAATCTATGTCCAGAGGACCAGATTTAACTTTTTTAGATTTTTCTACCTGAATT
>NW_023619695.1:0-8638 GCF_014905685.2 Nematolebias whitei
CTGGTAGAGCTGCTGCCTCTCAGCGAGCAGGTCCCTGGTTCAAATCCTGGTCCGGGGGCCTTTCTGGGTGGAGCTTGCATGTTCTCTCCATGCATGCGTGGGTTTTCTCTGGGTACTCTGGTTTCCTTCCACAGACCAAAAACATGCATGTTAGGCTGATTGGTAACTCTAAATTGTCCCTAGGTGCGAGTGAATGGTTGTTTGTCTCAGTTGTCTCTATGTGATCCTGTGATGGATTTGTGACCTGTCCAGGGTGCATTCTGCACCTCGCACAGTGATTGCTGGACATGGGCACCGGCGACCCACATGACCCACAACGGAAGAAGCGGGTAAAAGATAATGGATGGAGGGATGTAATGTATGTATATATATTTTTTTGTGTATGTGCGTGTGTGTTATCCAATTTTTTAATTAATCACTGGACATATATTATTGAAATTCTCAGAAAGTGGGATGCACATCTCCAACAGATTAATGTATGGCCGAGCAACATTAAAGATGGCCGCCACAGCTACATAAGCATCCTTAACAAATACACAAAGGGCCATAACGCAATCAGATTGATAGATATTGAGCAAAACTTTGACATAGTAGCTGAAAGTCTTTCCTAACACAGAAACAAATGTTACTGACATGGGTAAAAAGAAGAAAATAAAATATTTAATATTTCCCTTTAACATCTCTGGTAAGGAGTACTGATAGTGAGACATTTTTCTTTTATGAAAATAATTGGCTGTATTGTCCTCCTTGGCTGTTTCCATGGATTTGCTACTTGTCTATTTTAATGATAGGTCTGAATGGCAGTGTGCTTCTGCCTCCTGTCCACCACCCTGACACAGAGATGAAAGATGAAATGGAGATTGTGACTGATGCAATTACGTTGCTGCTGATTGAAGTAGAGGCCAAATTATCACCGCCCTGATTGGGCTTTGTCTGGACTGAGAGCACGCCACGCTCTGATTAAAGTGTTGCAGAAATGTATGAGTGTGTGTGTCTTTGTCATGCATGTGTGTGAGTCCTGGGCGGCAGAAAGTCTTTGAATAGTAGGAAGAAAGAAAAAAAGAATCGGTTATTTTTGACCTTCCAACTTGAGAATATTACTTCACAAAGTAAAATCAAGGCAAATACTTTACAATCAGTTTGTATGTCATTGGAATAAATTATATTTATTCTTTCTTTGAAGCCTTTCAAAAACATAAAATAAATAATAATAATAATATATTATTTGAGGAAACCAACTCAGACTTTCCTATTTAGCCTTGTGTGTTTTCATTAATCATTAATTTTCATCTAATTTCCTTTGAATTGTTTTAAACCTCTGTGTCAAAAACAACTGCTCATTGGAGGACTCATATCTGTGACTCTTTCCTACATCTGTTTACTTGTATTGTAATAGAATCTTGTGTTCTTTTCATATAACATAATGTCTGGACTATACAGTGCACCTGAATGTAAGTTATGCACACACACACAATCAAAAATCAAATAAAACAATGTTGTAGATACTATATAGGTCACTCTTGTATATAAGCTGCAGTAACATGAGTGGCAACGCACAGCTCCTGAGAGATGTACAGCTCTTGTTGTAGATCAAGAATCAACCAACAGATGGCGTTTTGTACTTTTACCGTTGAACACACACAAGAGTAAACCCCACAGGTCTTCATGACAACTACCTCCCTCACTCATGGTCCATTCATTCAACCTTTATTTAGACAGGTTAATCCCATTGAGCCTCAAGAACTCATTTACAAGAGAGACCTGATTACTGGTACCCTAGTGAATGGCCTAACACAAACTAACACATAATGAACACATAAACTAGGATAACAAGAACAAACTAATCACTAAAAGAACAATGCTAAACAGCTAACTGAAATGATTAACAATGAACATAAATTTTACCCATAATTCCTCCCTGAGGCCAGGTGGTGACCGACAGTCAACCACAATGAACCACACAATGCTACAATACATATTGGTAACATATACAAATACATAGAGTAAATGTTTTTTTTTTGTTTTTTTTCTGAATAGTGCATGTAACACGGCTGTTTAAAAAAAACATACCAGTATAGTCGTCTACCAGTACATCATTGATCACAATCCATACTCACATGCTCTGCACATACAATGGAATCCCCCCCCCCCCCCCCGTTCCCCCCTCCCCATTACATTGATCCACTGTGACCTGTTTGGTAATTTACTTGGTCAGATTTGTTTTTAACCTTTATTTAGGGGGAGTGGTGGCGCAGAGGTTAGAGAGGTGGGCTTGTGATCCGAAGATCGCCGGTTCACGCCCCGGCCCCGACAACATCAAAAATTGTGGGTGGGGTAGGTGAAACACCCACACTTGCCCCCACCCTCATTCGCCCCACTCTGGGCCCATGAGCAAGGCCCTTAACCCCCACCATGTGCTCCTTAAACAGGTCTCTCTTGAAAATGAGTTCTCGTGGCTCAATGAGACTAACCTGTATAAATAAAGGCTAAATGAAAAAAAATGAAAAAAATTTATACAGGTAGTCTCATTGAGACACAAGGACCCCCACCCCCCCCACACACACACACACACACTCACACACACCCCAAGGGAGATGTGTATTGGGCAGCTAAGTGAGCGCCTGGGTTTGACAAAGCTAAATGTTTTTGGTATCAGAAAGCTCATTAGCCAGTCAAAGAAAAAAAAAAATCATAAATTTACCACATTGTATAAGCTGCAGGGTTCAAAACCAGTGAAAAATGTAACGGCTTATAGACCAGAAAGTATGGTTATATATGTATATATATAAATATGTTTTCTCTCTTGGATTCTTTTCTCTCCTCTACCATCCCACTCTGTTCTTTTTTCTTGGTCTCTCTCTCGTCCTCTGCTCCTCTCTAACATCACAAGCTTTCAAACAGCTCGTGCTCAGCTCAACGCCAACTTCAAGCATACAGTTAAAATAACTGAAACCATCACATGTTAGAGAAAAGCCTCTCTCCTCTCAAGTCTTATTTGTCTAACACTGCCACATTTTTCTCTTTCTCCCTTACTCAATCAGCAACGCTGTATGTCCCTCCCCATCCAAACTGTTGTTTGTTTTTCATCATTGGAGCATTCTTGCTCCATGTTGTTGCATCAGATTCAGTAGCCTGACTAGCACAAATGTATATAAGCTTGTGTGTGCATGCGTGCACAGTGGTCTATTTCTGATTTAACACGGAGTTGGTTCGTGCCCATAGCTGATCCCAGAAGACAGCTGTTGGCTGCAGACTCTATAGCTGTTTCACAGCATGGCAACATGAAGGTAACGCAGCTTTCTGTACAGGACCAACTTGAAAGGCTTTACTCCCTCACAGCAGGAGCCTCATCCCTCCATCTATTCACCCATCCCATTTCTCTCAGCTCACAGACTCTAATACAGGGCCTTTAAATAATTACACACAGAAGTCCACCAGTGTGGATGAACATGAAGCCAGAGCTCAGTAAAATTTAACCTCTTTGATACACAGTGTATTCTTTTTTAAAACCAACCCAAGACAGCAGAAGATGTGATCACATTGTGGGTTTCAGCCTTTTGTCTATTAGGAAGCCCTATTGTAAAATATTGAAGAAGTAACAGCTTTCCAGTGGCATGTGGAGATCTATAAGTTTTATCCTTAAAGGGAATTTATTATAAGAGCTCTTTGAGTGGCAAAGCAACAACAAAATAAAATCATTCAGGATTTCCAAACTTTTTCTTGGTGTGAATTGGGAAACTAGTCCTCAGCTGCGTTTTGTTTCACTGTTTACTGGTGTTGAGAATGCTGACACAGGATTCAGTTGTTTCACTAAACAACATATTAAGAAAGGAGTCACAGAGCCACCTTCTGTTGATCCTGGATGACGTAAAGCAAGCAAAGAAACTCAGCAAAGAAAATTACACTTAATGGAAAGTTATTTAGGGCAGCATGGTGGCACAACTGGTAGTGCTGCTGCCTCTCAGCGAGCAGGTCCTTGGTTCAAACCCCGGTCCAGAGGCCTTCAGGGTGGAGTTTGCATGTTCTCTCCGTGCATGCGTGGGTTTTCTCCGGGTACTCCGGTTTCCACCCACAGACCAAAAACATGCATGTTAGGCTAATTGGTAACTCTAAATTGTCCCTACGTGTGAGTGAGAGAGCGAATGGTTGTTTGTCTCGTTTGTCTCTATGTGGCCCTGTGATGGACTTGCGACCTGTCCAGGGTGTACCCCGCCCCTCGCACAGTGATTGCTGGACATGGGCACCAGCGACCCCCGTGACCCAAAATGGAATGAGCGGGTAAAGATAATGGATGGATGGATGGAAAGTTATATAAGTCTATTTCATATCACCAACAATAGGTAATGCACACCGCCGCTTTGCTCTTATAAAACAGCTTTTTGTGTAGGCATTTGGAAAAACTAGCATACAAGTAACACTCGCCCACCAAACACTGAAATCCAAGACCATGTGGAATATCTATATATGGCACAAGTCCGCTGAACCATCAATAGTCTAGCTGCACTTTTCACCATTTCACCTGCCAAGTGTAGGTTGCTATGAAACTGGGTGCTAGGACTTGGCATTGCCTCAGCTCCCACTGATAACTATATGAAGAAGGTTGGTGGATGGAGCCGAACTCACAGCTTGAGTCTTGTTCATGCAGATGGCTACATTTGCTGGCGTATGGGTAGGGGTTTGTGTGCAAAGCCAATACATATTTATGTGTTTAAAACACATTTGTGGTGGGAGGCTCCTGTGGATTTGAAAATAAGAGTTTGACTCAGAGCCTAAGTGAGTATCAAGGTTGGCTTGCAGTGGCTTAAGGAGGACAAGGGGTCCTATTCATCTGGCTTCATAGTTTAGACTACTTTTTTTCTTTATCACTAAAACCTCAACACAAATACCCAAAACATATATTATGTAAATGTGACCAGGCTGTTCCTTTTATTTTGGATTTTTCTTTTTACAAAAATGGTATAACAAGAATGGTAAATGTTAAATTGACTGTACCTATATACAGTAGCACCTTTCTGTCTAGTAAAGATACTCCAAGAGCTTTACAATACAACCTGTGCCCTCATTTACATATCAACACAGCAGTCTGCTATATCGCTACAATGCTAATTTGAATCTGTAGAGGCTAATCAGAGCTTTAGGTCACATTCATACACCGATGGGACACACATCGGAGGCAATGAGGAGTTCAGGGTCTTACCTAGGGACACTTCAACATGTGACTGCTGGTGGAATCGAACCCCCAACTCTTCAATTGGAGGGCAACTGCTCTAACAACTCAACCACAGCTCACCAATAAGTTTTTTTTTTAATCCAAGTAATATTTGTCAAATGTTACCAAAAATCACAACAATATCTTGTGAAGTCACTGTTGTAAGAGTGTGGCATTTGAAAGAGCTGCTCTTAATTTTTAGAAGAAGCAAAGTACTTCTTTAGAATCTCAGTAAATGTGGCAAATTGCATTTAAGGTATTTTAAGTCCTTAATATAGTAAAACCACAAAGGGGTTTGCAGACTTTGATTGCAGTAGTGTAATAATGGAGTGTACTGACCCCCCCTAGTATTTCCGTATTGGCCATGCTTTATATACAGTACAAGGCCACAACTAATCAAATTCTCTCCCCCCATGCCATTGCCTGTGGTGCATCTCCAACATCAGGTAAGAAATTGTTTTATCATTCCTCCAATCAATATTAATATAACCCATAGCTAGTCTCACATCAGTGTCATTTACAGTCATAGATTTAGATGTGTGCAAATGGCAGAAGTATTTTATTTTACTCCAGACACCAAGCCCAACGTGGTGTAGCACAATAACTCCACCTCCTCTGCTTTGTTTGGATCTTTTATCAAGACTAATAATTCCCATGTAATGAAAGCTATTTGGCAAGATCTGTCACTATGTGGCGTTCTGGAAGGGAACAAAAGATGCTTTAGTTCAGGGTGAAAACAGCTCAGTGGTTGCTAGTCTACCACCCTGATGTGTGGTGTGGCTCCCCACAGCACTCAGCACTCTTGTGACAGCTCCACAGTCCCCAACAGTTTATGACAAATGGTGGGGCACAAAGTGGACCAACGGGGAGGTAATGGCTGTTTGTTCATTAGTAGGCCAGGTCACTGTGGGCTTACAACCAGACTTTGGCCCCTCTTCATTCAAGACTGATGGGCAAATGCACCCCTCTTTTTATTCTGCACAAATAAACCTATGCACAGCTTACACATGATAGCAGAGATGTACCATAGGACAGTGAGAAACATCTCTTTACTTATGTGATGTCTTCTTTTGTATGGCAGTAAGGATGAGACCCTCTTTATGCCATGTTTTGCGGTTCATCCATAGACGAGCTAAGTTTGCATGCTAAACAACATGAGCTGGCATTTTAGAATTAGTGTAGTGAGAGCAGCATCATTGGTTTGTAGAAAGTGCTGACTTTACATTTACTTGTCAACTCAGTCCTGTGACTACCTCCATTATCAGTTCTGAAACATCACAGCAGTAGATCATTTCCAACAACCCATTTTACCTCATGTGATACCAATGCAGGAAAGAGCATCTCAAGTGAGGCTTATGACTCATCAAGCTTGGTTTAATTAGACACCTTCAATTACAGTCAAAATTACATTTGATTGCACAAATTTTAAACAATAAATGTTTTCATGTTACATTTTTGCCACTGTCAGCAAGTGAACCAGAGTGAGCCATTGTCTGCGCGGTGTTTGTTGTGCTGACACTATATCTTCTTTCGCGTTCGCTGAACATTGATTGGTACCCAATCAATGATTGAAGCTAAACTGTATGGCATTCCAAACTCTGCTTTCATAAGTGCCGTATTGATGTAGTCATCTTAAACCTAACTGTGAAGACAAAATACCAACTGTACCGAATTGTGCAGTATGAGACACTGCAGAAGATTATTTTTTTTAGCTGGCAAAAAAGAGTTTTATTTTTAAAACACTATCTTCTATTTTGTCCGATTTTTCTATGCTGACACTTAAAAATATCAAAACTCTTTTGTACATTATTCTTACAATCAGCTGGCAAGCTTGGCATTGTCCCTATCTATCCTTTCTGCTGTATATTGGCTCAGTTTCAACTCCCAACTCCACCCCCAGCCCCCTCTTTTTTTATTGTAGTCACTCAGAGTCTTTCTCTCTCCATCCTAACTAAGGGCTCTCAGAGGGCCTCAGCCAAACTGCTGGTCCTGTCTGTCTATTAATAAATGGCACTAACTACCTGCCCCTTCAGGGACTATTCATTTTAAAGATGAACTACCTTAAAGTACAACACAATGCCATCTCATTTTTACTGCTTCCTCATTACTGCTCAGGGCGGCTCAAGACTTATCACTGATCCTCCTTCTCCACCACCTTACCCCACCATGCTGCTACCACTCCATCCTATGTTAACCACTTTACCTCACTGTCCTTAAAAGTAAAAAAAAAAAAAAAAACATACCAGGGCATCTGTTGCTAGATCAATAGCAACACTAAACTAATTATTGTGATAATAAAGCTGAGAAAGCTACTTTATTTTAAATATATAAATGCCTAATTTAGCAAAACTCACATCAGCTCAACAGTTTGCCCTTTGAATATTCAGAGACCCAATTCCCAGCACTGTAAATGCACTTAACAGCAGTTGTGATGATAGATGGAGGCACTCAAGTTAAATGTTTTATACTTATACAATTACCATAATAATAAAGTTTATTGTGAGTTGTGTGCAATGCAGTACCATGGGTGTTTCATTCATAGCAATTACTGTTAGAAGCACGCTGCAGCGAGTGTGAATCTGCACAATAAGCTGCTCTGGCCAATTTACAGTGATCCATGATGGTGGCACGTCGCTGGCTTGCTGCATCATTTGCAGGATAAAATATATAGAGCTGGTTCTTCACTGTAATTACTCTTGCACTAACTAATCCCATGGGTAAAATACATTACCAAAACTTAAAACTCCCTTAAAGAAATAAATAATGAAATGAATTTATCATTTGATGAGCCTTTTTTGCTTTTACAGTACAATATTTTCCACAAGGTTTTTCTCACTCTAACTCTTTTGGGTTTCATTTTTTAGAAGATGAATCAGAATGCATAAAATTGTTGCACCCATCTCCCCTCGTGTCTGGATGTCAAAATATTTGTTCCGGCATTGTTTCAGAACCCTGGCAATCGGGTGAAGGGAAAGTTTGAAGTTGTAGAGGAACAGCCTCATTATACCCAGCAAGCTGCACAGCTATTCTGTATGAAGTGAAGATAAAAGCAGGAGGAACGCTGAGAGCAAGAAAGAAATAAAGAACATGAGAAACTCATGTGAATGAGGAGTGGGGAGAGAAGGACATTGAAAGAATGGAAGTATGGAAAGAAAAGGAGGTTGGGTCAAAGAGAAAAGGGAAAGAAAAGAGGAGAGGAGGAAGGAAAGCACCAAGTGCTGCTAAAAAAATATACAAAATACAAAATGAAAGAGATCAAATTATAGCAAGAGATTGAGACGCTACGGTTGTAACTGGTTCATCAGCTGAGCTTAATGGTTTACAGTATTCTGTCACTCACTATTTCTTTCTGATGTCCCAAAGACAATTTCAAACTACTGTACAATGATATCCGTTGATGTCCAGCACCGCGGACACTTATATGTGTAC
>NW_023619696.1:0-1882 GCF_014905685.2 Nematolebias whitei
TTGTTGTATAATGTCATCTTTTTTTGCTATGCTCTGACATGAAATATTTTTCTGTGTATGGTAAAAAACTGTAAAATCATGATATACGTCATATAAGTTCATGATCAGCTTAACTCCTTGTACAAAGAGGACCAGACTACTGTTATCTTGCCAGAACAGATCACAGTCAGCCGGGGCAGTGGGCGAAAAAACAATACCATGCCAGACCACACCCAGGAACATCAGTTGCCCCAGAGAATAACATCATGATAAGGAAATCCCAATGTAACTGATAAGGCTGTATTTAAACGAAGCAAATACATTTGTAACTCAGACGTGTAAAATGGATGTAACGTGCATGTGAGGCGTCTCCCTTCCAGCGCTATGAAGGTAAAATAAATCTTTGTCTGAATTCAGAACCACTTCTCAGGCTGTGTTTTTGACTCTGTCTTCTTTCCACCTCAGGTTGAGGCAGTTTTGAGCTAAGTGTTTGAAAGTTGGTTCTCATAGTTTTAAAGACCTCAACAATTTGGTGGAGGACGCGGGCAGTGGAAATGAAGACAGGAGTAATTGTTAAATGTGAATTGAATCCAGGTAGACAGACTCTGTGCACCTGCACTAGCCGGCTAAAAACAAGAGGAATTTTCCTCACAGTGTGGATGTGCAGTGTCAGTTTATCTGCTAAAATTAACAGCCTTCATTGTGGTGATTTGGTTGTTTTAAGAAGTTGATATTGCTTAAAGAGAGAGAAATAGTTTGTGTGAGTCAGCAGACAGATCTGGGATCTGGAGTTGGAAGAATGGCATACCCCACTTTCTACCTGACGCGGGGAGAGATGATTGCTGGGTTTTTAGTGAGTTTCCCCCGTGAAGTGACTCCTCACAAATTGAAACAAGAAAGCTGACTACACTGAGAAATGATAAGAGAAAGCACTGAGTCCCTCAAAGACCCATACATGGTAATGAGAGGACTAAAGATTAAAACAACGTTGTTTCTTATATTAAGAGGTAATTTACACTAGTGACCGTGTTATTTGTCTATTCTGGCCTCTGTTTGTCAGTTGGTGGCGTGACTTGACTGTCGGAGCATGGCTGGTCGTCCACCGCCGTGTAGACTTGAGTTTTTTACTCACAGTTGTGTGAGAAGCTAAAATTGTGAGTTTGAACTCTAGAGAAAGTTAAGGTGCGCCGGACGAGCGATTGTTTTGTTTTTGTGGGACCGCTCCATGTGAAAACAGCTGTGTTCTGTGAGTGGAGCAGGGTTGCCAGGTCTCAAGATAAGATAATTCTTACTCCTGTAGTGTGACAGTCATATTTTTTCACCTGACAACAAAGAGTCTGTGTGTGTGTGTGTTCCTGTTTTTGCTGCAGAGTGGGGACCATCGTAAGCTTTAAACCAACAAAGTGAGGTCATTTTTGGGAAGTGAGGACATTTGCCCAGTCCTCACTTTGTTTTCAGTGGTAATCAGCTGTACTAGCTATATATATATATGCTACTGTCTATTTTTCAGAACTAGTGGGCCTCACTCTGCTGGTCTATTTACTTGGTCCTCGCTTTGTAGTAAAAACATGAATGAATGTTTGTGTGTGTGTAAATGTTTGTGGGTGTGGGTGTGTTTAAAGACATAAGGTGCGAGGATTGTGCAGGAAGTGAAAAAATTTGTGTGGAAAAGATAACGCTGAATGAGTGAGTAAAATATCTAGTTGTGGGGAATATTTGTTATAGGTTATAGTGTAGTTTTGGTTGATAGCACAACAGAGAATAACAAATGAGACTGAACATGTTGTGGAATTTGTGACCTAGTTTAGTTTAGTTTATTATTTTTTGAATATGTAGAGAGAAAGGAAATGTGTGTGTGTATGTATGTATATATATATATATATATATATATATATATATATAT
>NW_023619696.1:1982-8636 GCF_014905685.2 Nematolebias whitei
ATGTATGTATGTGTATATGTATGTATGTATGTGTATATGTATGTATGTGTGTATATATATGTATATAGCATGAAACAACATGTCAAAACTTTTTGTTTTACATATTCAAGGGAGTGGGTAGAAGTATAAACTTATCAAAATTCCCACTCCTTAACCACTTACATAATCTTACATTCATTACATGTATAATCCATACATACAGTATAACAACTAAACCCACATTTATCCATCAATAGAGTATCTATTTAAGTTAACTATAGTAGATGTACAATTATTATTCCTTTAACTACACCAATAACAAAAGCATCAATAACAAAAAAAAAAAAAAAAAAAAACACAACAACAACAATAAATTAATAATATTATTATACATTATATCCAGCAATAATCATATTGTTTATATAATAATTTGAAGAGTTTTATTTTTGGACAATGTTTAAGTTCAATATTCAAATTATTCCACAGTTTGACTCCACTTACTGATACACAAAAAATTTTTCTAGTAGTTCTGAATTAGCATATTTTAAACTGTGATTCCCCCATAACATATAAATTTTCTCCTTAATTTTAAACAGGTTTTGAATGTTTTCTGGCAATTGTTTATTTTTTGCTTTGTAAAGAATTAGAGCTGTCTGTAGTTTCAATATGTCAATGAACTTTAATAATTTAGATTTTACAAATAGTATTTTAGTGCTTTCTAAATATCCCACCTTATGGATTATTCTTATTGCTCTTTTTTGTAGTATTGTTAATCCCTGTAGTGTAGTTTTATAATTATTGCCCCAGATTTCTGCACAATTGCTTAAATAAGGTAAGATTAGTGAACATTACTGCTATCATACACTAGGAGTAGTTGTATAAATGCAGATAAATTTAACTATATGTAATATAAAATAGAATACAACTACTCCTTAAAGTTAAAAAACACTGATTTTATTTATTTAACTTACAAATATCACATATATTCATATATATTTGCATAGATGTAGGAAAATATGTCTGCTTGTTGCTTTGCTATAACATAAAAACTTGTCAGGTTATGAAACCCACACTACTCCATGAATTAATTATCAAACTTTCCAAATGAATAAGGAGAATAACAAGTTATAACATTAACTTTGTTCAAAACTTTGACATAGTGAGGAGGTGGAGAACAAGGAAGATAGCAGGAGGGACACTGAAATATGTACCTTTTCCCTTGGGAGATAGAGACGCGTTGGTTGATAAGCTTCCTAGTATCTCGGCAGGAGGAAGCTTATGGTTATCTGAGCTGGATGGACTCACAAGAGGAATGACTTTGGCACTAGGAGATTTTAGGGCAATTTTAGGACGTTGTGTCACCCCTATGGTGGGACATGAGTTGGAACGAGCCGCCCGCACTGACACTCAGCCAAACCACACTCCTTTAGCAGTGGTAATTACACAATTAGCCAGACAAATTAAGCGACAGTTCCCTTTGTCTAGTCCGGCAGCAATACCAAAATTTGAATGGGACCCTAAGGCCCACCCGAAAGATTACATCACTCAAGCAGCAGAGATTTGGATGAGACACACAACAGTTAATCCAAAAGGTGAACCGTCTAATCTGACTGAATTGTTCAGAGAAGCAGTTTTGAAGGGAGTACCTGATGAAGTGTCAGAGCTGATGGTGAAAAATCCTGATCTCCCAGGGTGCGAGCATGCTAAGTGGGAAAAACATTTACTACATCATTTGCAGGTGGCACAGGACAAGTTAAAAAAGAAAAAAGATGAAAGAGCTGACCTAGAAAATCAACTCATCAAGTTACAACTTCAGGAAGCACGACAGCAGGTATCAAAGAACAAGGATAAATCTGAGAAAATGATGTTAGCTGCGGGAACAGGGAATGTTTTACAACTTGCACACAACAATGTCGCACCTGTGACTAATCAGTATCCTGGAGGAGCAGTTGTCTCCTCTCCATATCCCGATCCCTCTTTTCCCTTCCCGTCTTTTCCATTTGCGCGCAGGTCTAGTGGGACTGGACGTGGAGGAGGTTGGTGTGCTGGTGGTCGTGCACGGGGAGGCATGGCGCGTGGACGAGGGGGCTGGGGTGCACCCGGGCAAAGGAACCTGCAAGACGAAATCTGCTACAACTGTGGGGGACCTGGCCATTGGGCCAGACAGTGCAGAGCCCCACCCATGCAGGGGAGTAAAGGCGGAGGGTCACAAGGTATGATTCCACACAATCCTGCTAACATATCGCCTCCTGCCGGTGGCCAGTACCTGCAGTGGGAAGAAGACGTGTACCAATGATATTGACACACCCCTGAGACCCGGTCAGGTAACATGACTTCTGCAGACCCCATGTTATCTGCCAGAGTGGGAGGTCAACCTATGAACTTTCTAGTGGACACAGGAGCCACATATTTGACTATAAACAGCACCCTCATCAACAGTTTAACATCAAAAACTGTGTCTTTGACAGGGTTCTCAGGGAAAGAGCAGAGTCTGCACTTAACAAAACGATTGACTTTTAACCTAGGGGCCCAGACGTTGCAACATTATTTTGTCTGCTCCCCATCTACTCCTGTGAACTTACTGGGAAGAGACTTGCTGATCAAGCTGGGAGCTACCGTACTGTGTGGTGCAGATGGGCTGACAGTTTTGCTACCAGATGGCTCCATCATCCATTGCATAGACTCAATCACAGATGGACAATATTTGTTACACCCTGTCACTCCGGAGTATGCAGACATCTATTGGGGCCGGTTGACACATGAACAGTCGAGCTGTCTCCTGAAAACATTCTAGACCTGAAAGCCCTGGCTCATCAGTCTGCGTGCCTACGTTTCTCCTGTTGACCCGCCTCACGTCACCCTCTTCTATGACCGTGAACACACAGACTGGTACTGAGAAGCCTTCTCATCTGACCTTGAGGGTAAGACTTGGCAAATTAAAACTGAAAATATTTATGTAGCTCCTGAGGGAGTATCAACGGCAGTAACACTGACCACTGAACAGCTTAGCTGGTATCAAATGAATGATATTCAGCACATAAGCAGAGCATCCTGACACATCCAAAACCATTACGGGTGAAGGACATGTTATCTTTCCTTGGACTCACCGGTTATAGTCGTAGCTACTTGCCAGCATACACGGACCTGACTCAACCCTTACGCCATCTGGTCAGGGAACAAGGTATGAGAAATTTGAATAAGTCCACTAACCTGGACAAAAGAAGCAGAAGATGCCTTTACTCATCTAAAACAACACATGGCATCGGCAGCTGAATTAACCTTACCCGATTACAGCTGTCCTTTCTTCCTGGATGTCTCTGTAACAAAACACGCAATAAATGGGGTTTTGTTTCAGAGAAAAGGGGGAGAGAGGAAAGTATTACAGTACCTCTCACTTATGATGAACAACATGGAAAAAAGACATCCTCCATGCACACAACATGCAGCCGGGATAGCAAAACTGATTAAAAAAAACAGCACACATAGTTATGGGCCACACCCTGCAGGTGCTGACAACACATAGCTTGGTTGCCTATGTGAACTCACAGTGTTTTACAATGACAGCTCTTAGACAACAGAGACTATCAAAAATCTTAGAAGCCCCCAACATAACATTCTCACATGAAGGAATAAATATGGCAGATTGTGTTGCAGAAGGTGAGCCTCACCGATGTGAAGAGCTGGTGGTCAAGCTGGAGAAAGTGAGGCCAGATCTAGAAGCATCCCCACTTTGGCGAATACAGGTAAGACACTTATTCACAGACGGGTGTTGTTACAGACATCCAACAGAAGGCCTGAAAGCAGGTTATGCAATAGTGGAAAAAACAGATACAGGCTATGAAGTGATAAAAGCAGAACAGCTACAAGGTGCACCATCTGCACAGAGAGCAGAGGTCAGAGCAGTGGTAGAAGCACTGAAACTAGCAGAGAATCAGAAAGTGAATGTTTACACGGATTCCGCCTATGCAGTAGGAGCAGTCCATGTGGAACTTTGTCAATGGATTAGAACAGGCTTTTTGACAGCAGGAGGAAAAACCATTAAACACGAAGCAGACATGAAAGAGTTAGCAGAGGCTCTTCTGCTGCCCTTGAGAATGGTAGTAATGAAATGCAAAGGACATGATAACAGTGACTCCTACACAGCTCAGGGCAATTAAGCAGTGGACAACGCAGCAAAAGCCGCAGTAGGATACCCTCCCTTGATGATGACAGTCGCAGTAGAGGAAGAGATAAAATACAAACTTACACTTGAACAGGTTACTGAACTTCAAAAGGGGGCGGCACCAGAAGAAAAAGAACATGTGGAGACTAAGGAGGGCGACTGAGAAGGAACAGTGATTGATGTACAGACTTGCTTTGCTAGATCATTTGTGTGTAAATAGGAGATGTTAAGTTACAACGCTCTTAATAACCAAAGTATTTATCTTTCTTCCTTTGAATGTGTACATGACGGATCTCTTAGGGGGATGCCCTTAGACCCAGAAGAACAATGAAAATGTGGTGGATCTGTTTTCTTAAATACATTTGAATTGACGATGACTAAGACTGGACTGGACTGATAAATTAATCAGGTTCTCGTGTATAGAGTGTTTTTAACCACATTTTCATGATAGTCATGTATTGTGAAACTTTTGTTTTTGTTTTACCTAAACAGATCTCCGGAGGAGCTATGGCAGAGCTGAATAACTGATTTTGACTTCCTTTTATTTTTCCAGCTCCATTTATCAGCAAACTCAATGTTTAATGCTGTATTGTGCTGTTTTGAGGACAGGGTGATTAATGAAAATATATTTTCTGCGCATGCGTTTACTAAATTCTTTCCCACAGGCAGGAGGAAATAAGGCAAATAAAATCTATCATCTTAACTAAAATTAACATCACCCATGCCAAATATTCACCACTAAACTTTGAAACCTTAACTCTTCTGATTACTCATCTTCACTGCATGTGGTAATCACAGGCATGTGTTTTCTTGTGAAAAATAACTTTGCTTCTTTCAGGAAGAACCAGAGTAAAGGACTCTGGAGAAATCCATCATATCCTTTTTGAGGTTCAGGTTTGTAAACATAAAAAAAAGAGGATGAAAGTATGAATGGAATGTGGTTTATGTTGTTCTATAAAACTATTATAGTGTAGAAGTAATAATGAAATATTTTATATTGACAAACCCCTTTTAGTGGAAGAGATAGAAAATACAGTCAAATGCCTTAGAGGGCTGAAATTGTGCTACGTTTGGAGATATGTGTTGTACTTTCATCCCAACAATACAGGTTCTGACGGGTCAGTGACCAGGGCACTAGAGGGATTGAGGACGCTGAGTGTACTGGTCGTATGTGGTTGCTGCTGTGTGCCCTGTGCAAGATCACTCGTGGTGCGCTGTTTCACCTCGACCATCGAGAAAGGGAGCGGGGATAGACCTTCTGGATATCAGATGTTGTCAACCAGCGATCCTTCAAGCCACACGGAATTCGAGCTCTCCCTGGTGGCATAACCCAAGAACTGCTGACACTGGCTTCATAACCTGTCTCCTAACATGTGTTTTACACCATTTTTCTTTGCTTTAAGTTGATTCTTACACATATTATAATTACATGTGTTACTTGCTTCCCCTGCTCCCAAATTACTGTTGAGTATTGGTTTGGATATTTTATCATACTGCTAGAATAGGAAACGTAGATAAATGCATGTGGCCACATCTTAACTTTTACTGAAACTCTCTCTCTCTCTTTCAGTCTGTGACAACGCGACGGACGATGCCTCTATGAGATGGACCTTAATTGTCCAACCAACTCATAGTCATTGTTCAGGCCAACAAGTTGTGGTCCTTTTAAAAGACAGGCATCCACTGTGCGCTTTGTAACCAACTGACAGAGAATTACATTTTTAGACATTGTATTGCGTTTTTTCACTAAGTTGTGCTATATTTATCTTATTAATGGCTCATTTGATTGCTATTGTTATATCATTTAAACAGCAATTTTGTTAAACTTATGACACAGGGTAAGGATGATTGTGAGAGTGCACTGGAACGCCATCTTGGTCGTCGTCACAAGGGGCGTGAGGCGTTGTGCTGTTTTTACCCCGCACCACTACACCGTTGCCCCGGGGATTTTTCCGGCACAAGTTCTGGACACTCGTCAGGGACAGATGTTTGCAGCCAAAGAGGTGGTCCCCTTGAGGGGACCAAAAGGGGGAAATGTTGTATAATGTAATCTTTTTTGCTATGCTTTGACATGAAATATTTCTCTGTGTATGGTGAAAAACTGCAGGGTGATGAGTTGCGTCATGTGGGTCCATGATGTGCATAACTCCTTGTACAAGGGAACCAGAGACTTGTTATCTTGCCAAGAACAGATCACATTCAGCCGGGGCAGTGGGCGAAAAAACAATACCATGCCAGACCACACCCAGGAACATCAGCTGCCCCAGAGAATAACATCATGATAAGGAAATCCCAATGTAACTGATAAGGCTGTATTTAAACGAAGCAAATACATTTGTAACTCAGACGTGTAAAATGGATGTAACGTGCATGTAAGGCGTCTCCCTTCCAGCGCTGTGAAGGTAAAATAAATCTTTGTCTGAATTCAGAACCACTTCTCAGGCTGTGTTTTTGACTCTGTCTTCTTTCCACTGAACGATCTCAGGTTGAGGCAGTTTTGATCTAAGTGTTTG
>NW_023619697.1:0-8633 GCF_014905685.2 Nematolebias whitei
GTTTTAGGTTCATGATCCACAAGGTGATGTCTGGTTCTGGACATGGCTGTGGCCTTGCCTCGACTCTGTTCACGGTCACGCTCACGCTCACGCAGGCGAAGGTCAACACGGGTGGCCACCTCCTCCAGCTGGCGTAGGGATGAGGGATAGTCCATTGTTGCCAGCACATCCTTAACATCTTCATTAAGCCCCCTGAAGAAGGCGTCAGTGAGTGCGTGTTCATCCCAATGACTGTCTGCTGAAACAGAGTGAAAGTGAATGATGTATTTGGTTACAGAATCCTTGCCTTGTTTAATATAAAAAATTCTTCGGGCTGCCTCTCTCTCAGGGAGGATGGGGTCAAAAACCCGACACAACTCTTTGGAAAATTCAGAAAAATTACGACATACCACGCCACCTTTTAACCATTCAGAAGTGCCCCACGTCTTGGCTCTTCCAGCGAGAAGTGAGACAGCATAAGCTACTTTAGCATGCTCAGTGGGAAAACATGAAGGTTGCAATTGAAATTGAATGTCACACTGAGTCAAAAATGGTCGACATTGCTCAGGCTCACCTCTGAAATGTTCAGGGGGGGCTAACCGTGGTTCTCTTGGTGCAGGAGTCAACAGGGTTTGGTTGATGACTTGGTTTGACTGTTGGGACAAAGCTTGAAGAGAAACAACCATTTCCTGAAGCCCTTTCTCAAGTTTACTAACAGCCCCTTCTACCTTAGAGCACCACTCTCGGGTTGGTGTTGGATCCATAATGGCCAGATTCTACTGTCATGAACCAGAGGCCGGATCGCAAACAACAACAACAACCACTGAGAGGGTTAAAAGATTTATTGTGAAATAAAGTAAAACTCTGGAGTAGGTCCGGTTCTGGGCTGGTTCCGATCTTCTGATTGGTAGTTCGTGATTGGGTAGTGTTGTAGTGGCGGGCTGCCAGTAGAAGTAGAACTGATGTTAAGGTCCACTGGAACGGAGTCCAACAGGCTTGCAACTAAAAGATAAAGGTTAGTAGATGCAGGGGGAAAGAGACTAATTGGGGAAATGAATCTGTGGGAATCAGATTCAGGGGTAAGGATAAGTCCGTGATACAGAATGAGCTTGACCTTTAATCCGTGATCCAAAAAAAACAGTCAGAAGGGAAAGGCAGAGTTCATACCGTGAAGTCAGTTGTTCAGCAGAAGTATCCAGTACGTGATCCAAAAAGAGAGTCAAAAAACAAGAGCATGAGTCGGTACCTGATCAGATGAGCAAAAGCAGACGAGGGCTGAGGCAAAAGCGTGGTCGTGGTCAAGGCAAGGGTCATGAACGTGATGAGTCAATCAATGGAATGCTGGAAAGTCTACTGCTGATGAGACAGGATAGAGAATCTGGCCCAGACTGAGAGGAATGAGTGAGCTTAAGTACTGACTGGACCAGGTGGTGGAGCTGTGGGATAATGAGCGGTGACAGGTGACATGAGTTGAGTGATTACTGAGTGTGCAGCATGACAGAGGAGCTGACAGAGAGCAGAGCTATGACAGAAATGTAATATTCCACTCTCTCCGTCTGTTTGCTTATTGGCTATCTTGGAAGATGTTACCCTGGAAAAAAATACATGTCGCATGATTTTCACTGCCTTATGCATCGCAAAGAAAACCATACTCCTGAATTGGAAAAATAAAAATAATCTTAGCATTAATCAGTATAAAAATCTTCTGTTAGATCATATTAGTCTTGAAACAGCATCTGCCGACACATTGGATCAATCTCTGTGGGCTCCTTTGATCGGCTCCGTTACATAGTGAGGGTGGGTAGTCTGGGATCTGACCTTGTGGGGCCTTGGGGTTGATGTGGAGGTGGGTGTATGGGTTTGGGGCCCCGGGGGGGTTGCCGGGGGCTGGGCTCTTGGGGGTACCTGGGCAGGGGGGCACTGCTTTCCCTCTGGGGAGGGCCTGGGTGGTTCTGGGGGATGTCTGCTGGTGGCTGCATGCAGGCCCTCAGGTGGTCTGTGGCGGCGGTCGTGGGTCACCGATCTGGTAGCCTGGCTGGGCTGATGTGGGCTTGGGGTTCTGGGGGCTTGTCGCCCCCGGGCTTGGGCCTGTGGGGTTCGGGGATCTTGGGCTCTGGCGGGTGGGTTGCCGGGCTCTGGGCCGGCTTGCGCTCTGGTGCCCGGTTCTGGGCGGGGGCCTTCGGCTCACTGGTGGGTTATGGGTCATGGGCTGGGGGGTTGGGTGTTTGGGGGCGTGACCAGTGGCCCCTAGGAGGGGGTAGTTTGACCCAGCCTAGGTGTCTAATGTGCTATGTGTTTTGAGAGATGTCCGAATGAGGGGTGGGTGTAGTATTTCTTCTGGGGTGGGGATGGGGTGGATGTCCTTGGGGGCGGCCCGGGACTGTGCATGGCCGGCTGGCTGGCCCCTTTCCTGTGGTGGGGGCTCGCTCCCGGTGCTTCCTGGCTCTGTCGGCGGTTGGGCAGGCGCTCTTGGCCGGGTCGTCCTGGTGGGGTTTGGCTCCATCTGGTAGCGGGCTGACCGCGGTCTGTGGGGGTCCTGGTGGCCCTCGGGTGTGTAGGCTGCTGGTGCGGCTTCTGACGGCCCTCGGGGCTCTGTCCTTCTCTGGTCTGGAGCTCAGCGGGCCTGGCGGTCGGTCCAGATGGAGAGGTGTCTTGGCCTCAATCCCTGGGTGGACCTTGGGGGGCTGGGGGGGGGGGGGGGGGCTGTTGGGTCAGTGGGGGAGCTGACTCCCTGTGGGAGCATTTGCTCTCACAGTTATTTCTCCCCATCCCTCACCATGCACCTCAACCCTCTTCATTTCAATTCCATACATTTAGGGTTGTTTGGGCTCGGGTGTGCTGCAACAATTTTACATCTTTGTTGACCATAGCCACCTGGGACTCAATTTTATTGTACACCTTAGACATTCATTCATAACATCCTCATGACATTCATATATAGGAATTTGAAGTGGGCACATGGCTATGGGTGGTGGGATGACCTTACTCTCACCCCCTGTGCCTGTGCTCACTTACAACGGTTACATTTAGACACTAGGGTTTGGATAGAGTTGGGGTGGAGGGGAAACTGGCACCTTGCCAGCCTTTGCTCCTTCTTCTTTCCTTTTTAATGGCACTATACAACAACACACATCAACAGCACATCTAGGGGTGGGGGTGTATGTGTCGGGGTCTTATTTTTATTTATTTACTTATTTTTTTCTCCTCTTCCTACCCACCTAGTTCCCTGACTGCCATTCCGGGGGTGGGGTCCGGGAGAAGGGCAGGCCGTCGGGTGTTGACCAGGACTATGTGGGGGTTCAGGGTCTGGGGGTTGCCATGGGCGGTGCTGGCGCTGTGCTCTCCCTGGGGTTGTTTGGACCCCCTGAGCTTGACTCTTGGGTGCCATGGTTGGCCCGCTGACCGGGGTGGCTGCCGGGGCCTGGCGGGCGGTCGGCTGGGGGTGCGTGCTTGGTTGTTGGCGGTGTGTGGGGGTGGTTGGTGGCGTGTCCTCTTCATGGTGGGGGGGTGTCCTGTCGGCGGGGCATGGCCTGGGCCGGTTCTGGGGTATTGGCTCTTCTCCGCTCAAGAATGAATGGGTTTACCTCCTGGGTTTGGGCATGGGCTGCCCCCTGTAGAGGGCGGGTACATGTCTTGGACCTGGGGGGTATAGAGTGTGTATCGGGAATAAGAATGAAATGTATTGTTATTGTATGTCTTTGAGTGAATGAATGTGAGATTGAGGTTGGGATAGTGTGATTGTGTCTGTGTATGAATGGGTATTTGTTAGGCCAAGACTCGGACTGCCCCCTCTTTGATACAACTGGGGGTGCTTGGCATCGCGCCCCTATCGCGCGGCCCCCTGGTGGGGTGTGCCCTTGCCTGCCGGCGCGCTTGGGGCCCTTGGTATCGGGGGCTGGGCGCTTGGGCGTGTGTTGGCTTTGCCTGGTGTCTGCCTGGTGGGGCTCGGGTCCTCTGGCCCTGTCGGGCCTTGGCCTGGGTGGTGTGAGTCCTCGGTGCCCGGGCCTCGGTGCCTGGACCTGGACCTACATCGGTGCGGCGGGTGCCGACGGGGGCCTATGAGTTTGTCGCTGTTGGCCCCGGGGGTCACTGTATGTGGTTGCTGGTGGGGATCTTCCGGTTCTCCCCTGTGGTCCGTTCTGGGGGGTGGGTGAGTGGTTCGTCCTGTGTGGGTGGCTCTGGGGGCTCCGCGGTCGGGGTCCCTCCTGGGGTCTTGGGCTCTGGTCCCCCCTTTTTCGTCTGCCTCTGGTCTTGGGGGTCGGGTCTCTGCTGCTTCACAGTTACTAATAAATGTTCTATTAGAGAAGCCTTATACACTTATGCATGCTCACAACCACACACAAATAGAAGCAGGGATGCTTATGTAGGCTTTATATGTAGATATATAGATATGTATGTGAGTGTATATTCATGTGTATGTATGTATGTATGTATATAGGCGTAGGTATGGGTATATATATTTATGGAAACTTACTGCAAAGCCATGAATATTTTAAGTTCTTTATACATATGTATTTTGTTGCTGTGTTTTGTCATGTTCTTTGCAGGTGAACAGACAGTGGCCGGGTGTTTTGCCGTGTGCTCTCTTTGTGTATATTACTTATATTTTGGAGTCTTACTTTGTCTTTTCTTTCTTTCTATCCTATTAAATAATAAAAAAATAAAAAAAAAACCTACACTAGATAGTCACTATAATAAATATTTCATAATAATGGTGTGGAGAGGAAAGAAAAAAAAAAGTTATTTCTTTCAGTAGTGTACTTACCGAGTTTCGCAGGATATTCGACAGACCACTATCGGGTCCCAACGCAGAGAAACGTCTCCTGGGCTTACGTCAGGGCCGGCGACCAGTAGCCGAACACGCCCTCGAGTTCCTCATCCTCGCCGCACAAACCGGATGGAACGAGAGGGCACTACAGGGAACTTTTCTAAATTCCGGATCGGATCCGTTAAAGGACCAGATCGCCGCTAGGGACGAGCCGTCCAACTTTGACGCTCTCATTAATCTGGCCATTTCAATCGATGAGCGTTTCCGCGAGCGGCAGCGGGAACGGGACTACAACTCCCAACGTACCACCACTTCCGGTTCAGGTCCGTCACTCAGTATTGTCCGTGGTAAAGAGTCGCCTTAGTTTTTCAAATCCCAAAGTCATTCTACCCATGCGTCACCCCCTTCACTCTCTTTACCTGAGTCAGAGCCCATGCAGGTGGGACGCACCCATCTTACTCACAACGTTAGACAAAAACGCAGAGAACAAGGGTTATGTTTTTATTGTGGCCAAAATAGGCATCTTGTTGCCGCCTGTCCGTTTCGGGGAAACGAGAACACCCACCAATAAAAAGGGAGATATTGGTGGGGACTTCTTCGCTCTCCCCATTAAGTGGACTGACCATTGCTACGGTCATTCAGTATAATCACAACCGCTTCCCCGTTTCTGCACTCATAGACTCCGGCGCTGAACAGAATTTAATTAGTCAAAGTCTGGTATCCGAATTGTCACTACCCACCGTAAAAATACCCACCGTTTCCATCACAGGAATCACAGGCGATACACTATCCCAGGTCCAACACCGCACCACTGACTTACACTTAATTACATCCGGCAACCACCACGAACACGTCAGTTTCTTTGTTTTCGATTCACCCCATGATCAAGTAATCTTAGGATACCCCTGGTTAAAACTCCACAACCCTCACATTAATTGGGAGCGTGGCAGAATAGAGAAATGGAGCGGAAGGTGTCTAAAACATTGTCTAAGCTCTGGAATCTCTAATGCAACCAAACAAAACACCAATATAGAACAAATTGATTTAACTTCCATTCCGTCAGAGTATCACGATCTCTCTCCTGTTTTTAGTAAACAGAGAGCCTTGTCCTGGCCGCCACACCGACCCTACGACTGTGCTATAGATCTTTTTCCGGGGGCTCCCTTACCAGCTAGTCGTTTGTTCAACCTCTCCGGTCCCGAGAGGGACTCCATGAAGGAGTACATTGAGGAGTCACTTGACTCCGGTATTATTCATCCATCCACCTCCCCGGTGGGGGCCGGGTTCTTCTTTGTATCCAAAAAAGATAAAACCCTCCGTCCTTGCATCGATTACCGGGGTTTAAATAACATTACGGTAAAAAACAAATATCCTCTTCCGCTTATTGACTCCATACATGAACAATTACAATTGGCCACCATTTTTACTAAGTTAGATTTGCGTAACACTTATCATTTGGTTCGTATTAAGGAGGGCGACGAATGGAAGACGGCCTTCCGGACCCCTTTGGGTCATTTCGAATATTTAGTCATGCCGTTTGGTCTCACTAACACTCCTGCAGTCTTCCAGGCGTTAGTCAATGACGTACTCAGAGACTTTTTAGGGGAGTTCGTTTTTGTATATCTTGATGATATCCTAATCTACTCGCATGACAAGGAGGAACACATCAAGAGGGTCAGAACAGATCTTCAGCGGCTATATGAGAATCAGTTATTTGTCAAAGGCGAGAAGTGTGAGTTCCATACTTCATCAGTTTCCTTTCTGGAGTTTATATTTGGGGAATGACATTATCGTACCGACCCTGATAAAATCAAAGCAGTAGTAGAATGGCCCGTTCCTGAGACCCGTAAACAGCTTCAACGCTTTCTTGGTTTTGCAAACTTCTACAGACGCTTCATTAGAGACTACAGCCGTTTGCTGCACCACTCTCCCAACTTACCTCAGTTAACAGAACGTTCAAATGGACTACAGAAGCAGACACTGCCTTCAAAAGATTGAAACAACTTTTCTCAACCTCACCCATCCTCTGCCATCCTGACCCCAAACGCCAGTTCATCCTGGAGGTGGACGCCTCCGACACTGGGGTAGGTGCCTTTCTTTCTCAGAGATCCCCCAGAGACAATAAGGTACACCCCTGTGCCTTCTTTTCTCGGCGTTTGTCCCAAGCCGAGCGTAATTACGATGTGGGAAATCATGAATTACTAGCTGTCAAACTGGCTTTAGAAGAGTGGCTTCATTGGTTGGAGGGTACGGAGATCTCCTTCCTCATATGGACCGACCACAAAAACTTGACCTATCTTAGGGACGCTAAAAGATTAACCCCCAGACAGGCACGGTGGTCCTTATTCTTTAATCATTTCCATTATATATTGACTTATAGGCCTGGTTCTAAGAATGTCAAGCCGGATGCCCTGTCCCAACAATTCTCTCCCCCAGATGGTCCTGAACTCGAGGAACATATCGTCCCCTCAACGTGCATCGTGGGGGCTCTCACATGGCCCATTGAGCAGGAGGTCCGCGATGCCCACAAGGAGGAGCCCGACCCTGGCCTGGGACCCCCCGGAACCTTGTTCGTCCCCTCTGTCATGAGGGCTAAGGTACTGGAGTGGGTTCACACTAACAAACTTTCTTGTCACCCAGGAGTTACCCGCATGTTGTCCCTAACTAAGTCCCACTTCTGGTGGCCGACATTGACCCAGGACGTTAAGGACTTTGTTGCTGCTTGTGCCACTTGCGCCCGCAATAAAACAGGAAATCAACCCCCGGCCGGACTCCTACAACCACTACCCTCACCCAGCCGCCCTTGGTCCCACATATCGGTGGACTTTGTCACTGGACTTCCGCCGTCCGAAGGTAACACGGTCATCTTGACCGTTATTGACCGATTCTCTAAATCGGCTCGTTTCATTCCCTTAGTCAAGTTACCTTCTGCTCTCGAGACTGCACAATTATTAATCCAGCATGTTTTCCAAATCCACAGTATCCCCTCCGACATTGTTTCTGACCGTGGACCACAGTTTATTTCCCAGGTCTGGCGCTCATTTTGTAAAACCCTAGGGGCATCTGCATGTCTGACTTCAGGTTACCACCCACAGTCTAACGGCCAGGCTGAGAGGTGTAACCAGGAACTTGAGAACACCCTTCGTTGTGTTGTGGAGAGCAATCCCTCAGCCTGGTCTCAACATCTGGTGTGGGTGGAGTATGCCCACAATGCCCACAGATCTACAGCCACAGGTATGTCACCGTTCGAAGCCTCTCTGGGATACCTTCCTCCCTTGTTTCCTAGTCTTGAGACGGACATCACAGTGCCGTCTGTCCAGCACCACTTCCGTCGATGTCGACGCGTTTGGCTGCAAACGAGAGCAGCCCTTCTACGCACCACAGCTCAGAACAAGAGGTACGCCGACCGACACCGCTCCTCTGCCCCGTCTTACCAGGTGGGCCAAAAGGTTTGGCTTTCGACAAGAGACATTCAACTGAAGGACATTCCCAGAAAGATGGCTCCACGTGTCATTGGCCCATTCACCATCACAAAAATAATCAACCCCACAGCAGTCCGCCTTCAACTCCCCAGCTCAATGAGGATTCATTCCACGTCTCTCAGGTGAAGCCGGTCTCCGAGAGTCCTCTGTGCCCGCCTACCGACCTCCCTCCACCCGCCCGACTGATCGACAACCATCCCGCCTTCACGGTTCGTACCATTTTGGACGTCAGACGTCGAAGCAGGGGTTTCCAGTATCTTGTGGACTGGGAGGGATACGGTCCCGAGGAGAGATCCTGGATTCCCCGCTCGTTCATTTTGGACCCAAGTCTGATCACCACGTTCTTCAGAGCACACCCCGAAAAACGCCTCAGGTCGCCTGGAGGCGATTCTTGAGGGGGGGGG
>NW_023619698.1:0-5239 GCF_014905685.2 Nematolebias whitei
GTAACACAGCAGAGGTGTTTGTCCCTTGTTGATGTGAATATTTAGGTTTGAATCCTCTTGATTTGTCTCTAAGTTGATGGAAGCATCAAAGTGCTGCATGTAGAACAGAAACTAAAGGTTCTGACATGTTCTCAGTCTCCAAGAGCAGCTGCACAACCTGAACATGTGCAGCTGCTCTGGCCCCAGTCCTTTGTTGCAAGTCTCAAGAGTTCAAGAGTTTGATTCTCATCATTCCACAACATGACATGCATGAGGAGGAACCAAACAGTTCCTGAGCTCCTCTTATGTCAGCATTTAAGAAGTAAATAAGAAAATAAAAACTAGGTCATGAATTAAAAAGTCAGAAGAATCAATAAAAAGTAACCCCTCCCCCCTTACAGACACATGTGCACACGAACTTGAAGCAGCAGTCCATCAGTGCAGGTATGATGTCATAAAGGGATGAAGCAGTGGAACATGTCAGTGCAGTCTAAGTGTAGATAGTGCACGTCACAGCTGTGCACGAGGTTCCATTCAGTTGTGGGCTGTGGCAGAGTTCCTGAGTGTGACGGCAGCTGGAAGAAGCTGTTCTTTAGCTGCTTGTTCTGGCTCTGATGCTACACAACCTCCTGCCAGAGGGGAGTGGGGCAAAGTGGAAGCATTTAGTAACTTTCTGTCCACTTGTCAAACGTCTGAACCAACGGAGATCTCTACAGGAGGAAAGTGTCCTGTTCTCACTGCTGTCTCCAAACAAAAAGTGTGTTTCTCCAACCTGTTTTTATTGAGTCATTGTTCAGAAGCAGCGGAACATGGATCTGTTCAATGTTCCTCTTCAAACACTTCAACCTCATCAACATGAAACAAGTGAACAGCATGAAGCACACCAAGTTTAGAAAGCAGGAAATGATTGTGAAGGTGAAGACAGAGGACGACTCTGTGGGACATCCAGCGCTCCGTCAGACCTGGTCCTGGACGGAGTGGAGCGGCTGTTTGGACAAAGCCAGAGAGTGACAGGAACATCCAGAGGACAGATTACATTTCATTTCATCACAGCTCTCAGATGCTGCAGTGATGACAACAACAAGGAAGACAGCTTCTTTACTTTCATGGACATGATTCATGTCTTTTCTCTTATTTGGACACTTTCAGACACTTGATGTTGATTTATTTTCTCACACTTCACCTGCTTCTCTTTACTGCTGCCAGAAAGGAGAATGATGAAGTGATGTTATTTAGAAGAAAATGTCTCGCTCACTTTTCTTCATGTCACTGCCACAAGTGACAGCAGCTCTCTGCATGTGCTGCATCACTTGATTTATGTGACAGGAGGAAAGGAGAGGTGTTTGTGAACTCTTCAAAGTGAGCTCTCGTCCAGTGCTCCCTCAGCAGGAGCTCTAAGCCTTCCTTCTTCTGTTCTCCTCCATCCTGTTGGAAGCTGCACACTATTGACTTCAGCTCACATGTTCTCTTTGATTCAGACTCTGCAGGTTGTCAGAGATCAGCTGTGCCTCTCTGCTCTCAGCTCTTCAATCCAACCCCTCCCATCTGACACAACTGGATCGCACTCAGAACCGTCTGACTCTGGAGTGAAGGAGCTCCCTGGTTTTCTACAAACTCCACTCTATAGACAGAAGACTGTGAAGTCAGACACCATGTTTTAGTTTGTGCTCAGCTTCTCATGTGTTCACACTAACCTACACACATGACAATATTATGCTGACACACACACACAACCTTCATGGTGAACTTTGTTGTCTTCAGTCAAAATACACTTGAGTTCTTTTCACAGCAACAAATATCTGATCAATGACTGTTCGTTCAACCAGTTTATAAGAGTCTAATGGTTGGACTGGAAATCAAAGTCAAAGGTGACGTGACAGGAACAAGTTCTGGATCTGCCTGTTGTAGTAAAGAACATGTGTCAATAAGAAACTAAACATTTCACTAGATTTGTGCAGCTCATGATCCCAAACATTTATAAAATGATCATTACAGTTTGATTTGTAAAAGCTTTCCTAAAGGAACAAATCTACAACCACTGGTTGATGCTTGAACACTTTTATAAGCTCTAGAATGATTCTCAGTCATAAATAGACGTCACATTCAAAGCTCTGGATCAGCTGCTTCAGTGGCTTCAATCCCCGGGTTGGACCGGGGCTCTTTCTCTCTGCACTTTGTATGTTCTCCTCGTGTTTGCGTGGCTTTTCCCCGGGTACTCCGGTTTCCTCCCACAGTGTAAAAACGTGCATGTTAGGCTGCCTTCAGGCCCAGGAGGACCATGCAGAGAGATCTGTGCTCTCAACGGGGTTTGCCTGCTTCAATAAAGCTTCATGAATAAATCAATAGTTTGATCACATTTCAGTCAGTTTGACATGAAGACACATTACATCATGTTTTATTTCTGCTTGTGGGCTTCTGTGTCTGAGAGTCTTTCTAATGGAAACAGGATCAATTCTCTTCAAGTTCCTGTCACATCCAGTTTTCATGATCAACACAAAAGCGTTCATGGAAAGAGAACATTACTGATGTATGGCAGAATAAATTCACGCAGCTCACATGAACAGTTGTGGAGATATTTGCATGTGCAGTAACGGAGAGATGACAACGCCTGCATGGAAACACATCATTGCTACAACAGCTAACACACACAGGAGCACACAATCTGATGTTTCTTCACATTATTCACAGTCACTATTAAAGAAAGATGAAGAAGAGTCACATCTTGTAGAAACAAAGATTTTTAAACACTTCTTCTTCTTTGTTGTCACTTCCTGTTTCACTCCGGCCATGCCATGTAACTCATTCATGGATATTATGCAGAATTTATTCAATATGAACATGTTCTTCCTCTTTTTGTGTTCGTGCACGTCACAGGCATTTGAAGGTCCAGTTTCTTAGGTCCACCTGTAGAATCCAGTCCAACAGTGGTGCTGCTGGGAGGTGGACTGGTCTCCAGTTTGAATTAAATTCAGAGTTTGAGCTCAAAGCTCACACAGAAGAACTGTATTCTAGTCAGAGGGTTTCTAACATTCAGAGCCTCGTGTGTGTAAAGTGTTGCCTTAGTAGCAGAAAGCCTCTGATCCTGCTCCAGTGGGCCGTCCAGAACAAACACAAGTGGACGGAGACACGTCCAACACTGTGGACAGAGTGGACGTCAGAAAGTGTGTGGAGGTTTGAAAGCAGAGCTGTTGTGTTGCTCTGAATCAAAAGCTTCAGCTCCAGCTGCTCTGTTCAAATGGAAACACTAAATGCTTCATTTCATCATTTCTCTGTCACTTCTTCATGTTCAGCCTGTTCTCTGCTTCACTCTTGTTGCTCTATTTGCAGCCTCTTCAGTGGATTCTTGCTGCTGTCATGTGATCACTCTGCAGGGATCAATCACCTCCAGGATCATTGCTTCAACAAGTCAGTAGAGATGATAGAAAAAGCAGCAGATGTTCAGTGGAAACGTTCCACCTGCTGTCAGAATGTGTTTTCTATTAGAACCTTGAAGTGGACTGCATTAGAGCAGACAGGAGAAAGAAAACATGGCTCCTGTTTCTGCACATGTTCAGCACACAAACATCTGGCTGCACACTCCCAAACCTTGGTTCTGGTGAGTTCTGTTCACAGAACCTGCTCCGTATCTCAGCTCCAAACATTCCACTAACACCCCTCACAACACCAAGAAGAGGTCAGAGGTCAGGGAGGAAGACGTCCAGGAAGATGTTCCTTTGAACTCCTCAACATCTGGCTCACAAGAAGCCCACATGGTTCCAGCAGACGTCTGGGAGAAGTTGGGACTGTGAGCAGTTCAAGTGGAACAAGAGTTGGTGCTGAAGTCCAGCAGCTTTTGGAGCAACTCAGCTGTTTTCTATCAGAACCCTTCCTTCCTTCCTGCTGCTGTGTCTGATTGTTTATCACACCATGCCTTTGATCTCTTCTTTTAATAGATTCTCACTGGATCTGGATGGATTTCACTCCTTTGATCACTTTGATCCATTTGATTCTGATCAAAATTATATAGGATATTATTATTATAAGGAAAATATATTGGGTCTAACTAATGATCTAAACTGACCTGAAGTCAGTCAATAATTAATGACTTCCAATGATTTCAAGACTTTTTAGCTGCTTGAATAATTATGACTTCAACTAGTTGATGAATTAGAAACTAACTTTTGAACATTTGAACTCTACTAGCTGCAGCTGATTGCAGTGATCAGTGTCTAATCTGTACTAAAACTTCAAAAGTACATTTTCAGAATTCATGCAAACACAGCAGATAATAGAGAAACAGTTTTTCATAAGATTTATTGTAATCAAAAGTAAAATAAAATAAAGAAATACAGCAAAATAAAACAAAAGCTTTTACATCATCAAGTATGAAATTTGATAATAATCTTTCAACATTGATTTACAGTGGTATTAAACCAAACAGCTTGTTGTAAAATGATTGAAACATGATTGAATTATCACAGAAATATTTTGAACAGTAGAACTTTTGGATGAATTTGTCATTTTAGGAGATGAACTAAATGAGGATGATGCTCATGTAAAACTTGTCAAATCTTCTCTGACAAAACCAAACATCTTATTCTGCTGTTGACTCTTGTTTGGTGTCGTTTATTGGATTCAACAAATAAGTCTTAAGAAACAAAACATATTGACAACTTCATTTACTCATTGAACAAACTGGAGTCTCAGAAGCATGTGGAAGAACCATACACAGCCACAACAGCCTGGCACCTCTTCATGCTGCTCACCAGCTTGGTCACACACTGCTGTGGGATGGCATCTCATTCTCTACCAACATTTGTTGCAAGTCAGTCAATGTGATTGTTAATAAAACAACTCCTTGTCAACAACATTCTGCTGTGAAAGAACGCTACATGAGCTACTAATAAATCCACACATTTGCACGACACCACTAGTTTAGTTTGTCACAGTTTTTATGCAGGAACACGTTCAGTTTAGAAAACAGAGACAAACTAAACAACAATGTTGTGTAAAAGTGTAGATGTTTAATATTAGCTAATATAGCATTTTATCAGATTGGTATGTCATTATTGAGAAAGAGGTTGTTGTTATTTTAAAGCCTGCAAAACAATTAAAATGTATTTAAAAAAAAAATTTAAATCTGCTTTCATTTTTATTACTACACCAACTAATAAAATATGACATAACTATAGTCACTACTGAAAAACATAACATTTTAATTACACTAACACATGAAAAAAATTTATGAAGACATCAGACTATTGTCAGAAAATAAAGTGTA
>NW_023619698.1:5339-8629 GCF_014905685.2 Nematolebias whitei
GAAAAAAATTAATGAAGACATCAGACTATTGTCAGAAAATAAAGTGTATCAGGGTGACAACACTTTGATTATGATTTCCAACAGTTATTTGTCTGCAACAGCACAGTTACCCTTTCAATTTGTATCATTCAGATAAAAGCTGCAACTACTGACGAGGTCTGTGGTGGATTTTGAGTCGTGCTTTTTTTCCATTCTAATGCAAAAGAACAAAGATAAATGAGGGATATGTACACACATAAACTAAGTAAAAACCACTGGTCAGTGTTTCCGCTAAATAACTTGACATAGTGGGGCTCTCATCTCACCACATGTTGTTTGTACCGACAGTTTTCAAGTTTGGGGGGGTAGACGGGGCGCCCTGCTTGTATAATGGTAGGGGAAACACTGCTGGTTCAGATAAAGTAAACTTTTACCTTGGAAGGTTAATTTTAGAGATGCACCGATCCGATACCAATATCGGTATCAGGACAGATATTGGGGAAAAAAACTTCTGGATCGGGTACCAGTGACAACGTGACCGATCCATGACTCAGCAGATCTATTCACTCTAGTTCTATGCTTTGTGCTCTGAGTGACGTCACGCTCTAGTGTACTGACTGAACAAATTAAAGTTGTGTTGTTTTTACATGTTTGACCAAGCTTGTGAAGATCTTGGTGTGTTTAAGTGTGCTGCTCTGGTGCACAGTTTTCAATAAATATGTAATTCAGTACATTCATGTCTGCGCTTAAAAAAAATTGTTTTAAGTTAATTCAGAACTGGGTTTCTGTATCAGATCGGCATTGGATCGATATCGGCACATTCTAAACAACAAGTATCGGAAGTGGGGAAAAAAGTGGATCAGTGCATCCCTAGTTAATGTGGTATACAGGGAATAGGTTCAAATACAATACAAATTAAAGATGTCAGAAAAACGGATTCTCAAACAATCAGGTGTAGATTTCATCAAATCTAAAAACACAAAGCTTTGGAGGAACAGTCAGAATACAGAAAGTCAACACATTACAAGTACACAAAACTCCCAATGCTTGCTCTGCCTTGGTTCTGATCCTAGTCTTGTCCTAGTGTTTACAGAACCAAACTCAGACAGATACTATAAAGAACAGTCTCACAAAAGAAAACATCCTCAAGGTTCCTTACAGTGGAGGGGAATGATAAACATCTGGCCAGCTGTTACTGACACCATCATTCCACAAACAGTGATACCAAAGCATTATAATAACATACCATTCAGATCAAATGACACAGAATAAGATAAGATGGCTCACACATAAGGATCATTATATAATGAAGTATCACACACACATACATGTTTCCCCTGACAAAAACATAAACAGCATTCAGAATACACAACCTACAGATGTGGACAGTAACCGTGGTAACGGACCACAAACCTCCACACCTCACAGACTAACAACAAACCTGAGAACTGAACACTTTAGTTCTGTGTGACCTCTTGTGGGTCTTTAATAGGTCATGGGACAAATCCTGTACTGGTTTTTGAGTTTGTGGCAACTCACTGGGAGCAAACAAACTCCACTTGAGTTGGGTGCAGGATGGTGTCAGGTAATTTTAGCTTCATGTATAAAAGTAGCCTAATACTACAGTAAAGTTGGAGTTTAACCTGGGCAATTCTGACATTGTTTCATCCATATTTTGATGTTAACACGTGATGTAAACATTATTCAGCTTACAGGAATGACATTGTAGTAATTTATAAAAACTATAAGGTTAGTCTCATTAAAACACAATTAGTTCATCTGCATGAGAGACCTGTTAATTAACCAAGTAACTAACTGATTAAATCACAATTCTCTCAGGAATTAACACAAATAACATTTCATGGGGTCTGACTGTTTGAAAAAACAAGTAATTTGATTGGTTGGTTGGTTCTCTCCACATATTGCACAACCACTGAACCAGTATTTTAGAAACAACATCTATAGTTCAAATTATGATCTAAGGTTTAATTAGTTTGTTTTTAAAGTATTCTTAAGAAACTAGGAGCAAATCATAGATTGGAAACTTGTTGAAAACTGTCAGAAAATATTTTACAAATGTAGTGAACCTGATCTGACCCTGATCTGACCCTGATGACCTCAAATCTATCAGATGGACAGAGACTGTTATTTTCATTGATCTGAATACAGTCTGAGCCATCTGATGACTTTCTTTCTTGAATTAATCAAGCAGAAAAGACAATTTTTATAATCATTACTGTTTTACAAATGTTTGATAATCAAATTGTGTTAGTTCCATTCAATGCTTACAGGTTGGAAAGAACTACTCATTTTTATTTTACATAAACAGTAAGTAATGATTTTTATTCCTCATTCAAAGAAGAAATCAGGTTAATATGCATTTCTTGATTTTCTGTCTGAAATGAGCTAAGTTTTGTAAGTATGTGAAAGTTGAAGCTTCGGTCAACTAAATGTTTACTGAAAAAGAAATGTCATGTTTTACTATTTGAGAAGATACAACAGCATGAGACTCCACGAAGTCTGGTCGTCTGCAATAATCTTTTCTGTATGTTGAAAACAATCCTTGACTTATGATAACATCTTACATCACAAAAACACACCTCTTTCTGGTCCATCGACCAATCAAAAGCTCTCAAATGAACCGGAAGTCGACCCATTTTAAATGTGGCAACTTCCCAGTTCATGTTAGTTCTGAAGGAGTTCTGAAGGGAATTCAGGAGAATTCATGAGAGAGTCTGGAGTCTGATAGTTCCAGAGGCTGAGGAGATGAAGAACTAGAGAGTTGTTCAGAGTTCTTGGATGCAGAACGCGTCCAGGATGATCCAGAGACGTTTGGAATTATAATTTCTGTTTGAACGGCCCACGCACGACTCTCGAAGGATTTTAGCTGCTCTCAACGGAGACGCTGAAAAGTCTGGAGGATTCTCTATCGAGCTGATCTATCATCAACCAGGTAACGGTCACTTCTTCGACTAAAGTGTACCGGAGGCAAGCTGAGATCTGATGGAGCGTGCAATTTCTGGTCAACAGATATTAATTTCCTCACATATTTCCCTGTAAGATAAATCTCCATTTCATCTTAAACTCTCCTCTTTCTCATAAAATCAGTACAGATATTTTAGAAATATCTGAAGCAAAGTCCTCAAATCACCGCCGAGTGATTTGAAGTTCATTATTTGTGAAACTTGTCTGTTATTATTTTCATATTTTGCCAAATTAATGTAAATGTTTGATGTTAAACTTTGATTCTGAAAATAAATGACCGCATTGATTTGATGGGTCAAAGATAAATAACGTCTCTCGTTACATTT
>NW_023619699.1:0-7382 GCF_014905685.2 Nematolebias whitei
GCCAGAGTTTTCCTGTAAAAACTACAGTTTTTTTTTTACAGTGTACGTTCAGCTAGAATACTAATAAGGGTAGTAATTACTGTAACATGAACTGTTGCAGAGAGAGCACAAAAGTTGCATTTGGCTTTTAAAGAGCTGGTAAAATGGAAGTGCATCTCCTGGCAGGGAATGGACTTTTCAAACCAGCATGAGGATTGTTGGGCTTAATGGTAACAAACTTTACACTTAAAGTGATAGTTCAGATTGCTTTAAGCGGGATTTCAGGAAAATGTGTTGACCTATAAATAGCTTACCTGCTACAGATAGCTCTTTGGTGAAATATCAATTAGTTCTGATTAGATAGATGAGCTACTATTTTAGTCTGAGAACTAGTGGAACAAACAAACAAAAATACAACTTTCACCTTAAAATTAAATTGTGTTAATTTATAAGAGCAACCGCAGCAGCAGCTAGCTGTAGCACTATAGCTGTGCAGCCTGAGTACTTCTCACAGGAATATTTATGAAACGTGAAAACAGCGGTGCTGTAAAGGTTTATAAAATAGTGTGGGAGTTTTTAGATTTTTTGGAGATTAGTCACTTTATGACTGCAATAATCTGCTTTGGACTGGACCTTCCTCTGACCAGCTGTTACTTTATCAATCCAGAAATAACGGTCGTGTCTCACCAAGCTGGGACTGTTGGAAACTAGTTGGCGGCTCAGAATTGAAAGAAAATATACAACAATTTCATTGTGGTCTCACTGAATTATAAAGGTCTGTGACCAGTGATCAGTGAGTTGTGTGGCCACATTTTGAGCATAATTTTTTTTGAAAATTGTGGTAATTTCTCCAGAGCACAGCTTGAAAAAACTGAACTCCTGGTCTGCTTGGCAGACACCCCTACATTTATAATTTAATCTCCAGGAATACTCTTTAGAAATTAGGCTATGGACATTCATGTCTGGTTTAGCCATTTTTAATTATTAGTAAGTTTATAATTACAATTATTATTGGTAAGCTTTTTAGCCCTGGATGTTAGGGGCTGTAGCTTAAGAAGATTTCTGCCATAGTAAGCTCCCACTCAAGTGTTAAAATAAACTCCAGCCATTCAGTATTTATACAAACTGAATTGAGAAGGGTTTGATATTCTCACAATTGGCTGGTGCTGGTGAACCCAATGGTGCAGGAAAGCAGACGAGCACTCAGTATGTATATATAAAATAATGAATTTTTTAACAAAACAAGAGAGCAGACAGGGCAGCATAACAAACATAGAATGATCAGGGGGTACTCACGATACAGACAGGTCATCACCAGTGAACATAAGACAATGCTAGGACAAGGACTAACACAGACTTATATGCAAGAAACACCAATTAGACAAAGTGAAGGCACCTGTGAGTAATCACAGATGCCAAAGACAGAGATTGAGGTTGCAAGACATAAACATGACACAAGATGGAGCTAGGTACTAAAGAAACACAAACCCTATGAAGATAGAAACAGGGGAGCAGGGGGACGCAGACACAACACCACATGGGGCTAGACACCAGGGACAAAAACCACAAGTCCTACAGAGATGCTCAGAATATTGACTTTCATACTCTCTCCTGAACACCACTCCCCAACAGCCTCAGCTCAGAGAGATGCTCGCCTAATGTGTACATCCTTTTCTAAAGCAGTTCATTTAAAGAGCTATTTACAACAGGTAAGATCCTTGTTCAACATCTGTCCACAAAACCTCACTGTAGGAGCCCCAGTGTTTTCCTCCTGAACGTTCCTATACAAGAAGGTGCCATCATAATCACACCTGAGATCCATTGGTGCTAATGATCTTCTGGAGTATAAATATCAGCAGATGACTTCAACCTGATGCTGTTAAATTGCCTGCCTTATAGTAGTGTACTCCTGGCCTGATTATTTACCCCTTGTGATTTGTAAAACGTTGTCTTCGTGCTCTAGTCCTGGCTCCTGTGCTCCTCCTGCACCCTGGATCTCCTGGTTTCCTCCACTAAAACCTCTTTGTGCTCTCTACAAGCTGCTCCTTGCCTTCCACCATTTGCCTCCTTGTACAAACCCTCCTGGAACCATTTGGACCACTCGCTTCTACGACAAACTACTAACTTCTAAAGTAAGAACCTTAACTGGACATTATTTTCTCCCAGAGATTTGTTATACTCCTTATAACTCTGCTCCTTGTTCTCCAGGGTTCCAGTCCCTTCCTGATAAGTCATCTCATCGTTTCATTCATTCACAAACTGTACATTGTTAACTTTTCCTGGTCTTGAAGTTCTGTTCTTTCGGTCAGTTACTATCTGGGTATTTACTAAAAACCTTACACCCACTTCAAAAAGCTCAGAGCCATCCGTTTAAGGTGTTTTGTAGAAAAGATCATTCTAAGTTCAACAAGAGCATCACATTTGACAGAACTTCATGCTATCCTCTCTGTCCGATATAAAACAGCATCAGACTGAATAACTGCCTATTTACAACTATCATCACAAACCTTCATACAATTGTGAAGGTTTTATTTATTTATTTATTTATTGGTTGACTTGAACAGAAACTATTACAGTGCGGAAATAATGTCCTCCATCCAGCCAGAATTACCTACTTTATGTGGAATAAGGAGATCTTGCTCACTGCTCTCTGGTGAATTAACATTAGGCGTCCTTCCTCCTCACAGCTTGGGGCGTCATCAACCCAATCAGTGACCCCAGTCCGTTGATCACATCAATCACACGATACCGGAGCACTTTAAGCTCACAAAAGACCAATAATCATCAGAATATGCAAAAAAGAACCCATGCACATGAAAAATGTTCTTACATTGTAATAAGGTTTTTTTTTTATGTTCCTTCATAACCCAATAGATGCAGTACCATGGTGATTTAATGGTGTTATCAATCTTGTATAGATCTAAAGTGGGGGAAATGTGTTAAGTTGAACCCAGATGGGCTATTCCTTGGTATTTCATGAATTAAAGTGTTCCATAAAAGATGGCTGGCAGAGATACTGACAAGCAGTTTTTTGGCAGTGGCAGTGAAAACCCCAGGAGTAGATTCCTCCTGAATCCCACCATGCCCATAACACACAGCCTGGAAGGAAATGGAAAAATATAGGTCTGAGGAATGGTTACAAAAGGTCTGAACTAAAGCAATGTGTCATTTTAAAACAAAATAATCTGTTTTTACACGATTACCATTATTTTCTGACTATAAGGTGCACTTTTTAATTTTCTCTTTAATTTTCTCGAAAATCGACAGTGAACCTTATAATCCAGTGCGCCTTATGTATTAATTCTGGTCGTGCTTTCTGACCTCGAACTGATTTTATTTGATACACAAAAATATGTATTGTTTTGTATTTTATGTGTTACAACTGAACAATGTTGAGAGTTATTGTAAATGCGTTGCATAAAGTTTGAATTATCTAACTGTTTTATTTCCTGAATGCACCTTATAATCCAGTGCACCTTATGGAAGAAAACAGTCCCGTTCATTGATATTGCGCCTTATAATCGGGTGTGCCTTATAGTCAGAAAAATACAGTAACTTTAGAAAGCTTTGTCCACTGAAGTCTCGGTTATCGTCTTATTTTTATTCCCTGCTTGCGTCAAACTTTTACAGATCACTTTGAATAACGGTGGATTTGTTGGAAAGGTGCGAGGTGAATAAAGCATTTGACCTGCTGGTTTAGCTGGATCTAAATAGTCAACAAGCTGCTTGTTGAAGGTGCAGCAGAACGATGGCATTAATTGTTTCTGGATTTTTGTCAAAGAAGAAAACAGGCACTCTGCCATCGTTCTGCATTTCACCATAAAATCAGTGCTCACTGACAGAGACACAAGGATTGTGTTTGGAAAGAGGTGCAGAAAAGACTGAAGCATTAAACATTTAAACAATGACAAGACCCCATACGTTTGTTTGTTTTCCTTTTATCTGGGAGGCGATGGTTTCACTCATTTTGGTTTATATTAAAGTGCAAATGGCATCCATTTTAATCACCAGGTCCTGAAATATTAAAATCATTTGTGAAATATTTAAAAAGTGATTGTGCAGCAGATATCTGTTTGCATTTGACACCAAGCTCTGGAGCACGAGAAAGCTGAAAGCGTTTGCTCCCTAAATTATAAGTTCATTTGTTGTTGCAGCACTGACACCATTGTAAGAAGAATAAAAACAGATCTGAACACAATGAATAGACTGAAAACATCCATAAACAGAAGATTTGTTTGTCTGTTTGGATTGTGTAGTTTTTATAAGATTAAAAAACAGATGGAACTGCAGCTGCAGGTCACAGCTTTCAACTATGAGGGTAATAATGTTGTATACATTAAGAATCATGGATTTTCCGGTGTATAAGTCGCTTCGGCGTATAAGTTGCAGGACTGACAAATCTATGCAAAAAAACTGCAACTCATACAACAGAAAATATGGTATTTTAGTTTTTTAGATGTCGTGCTTCACAACATGGCTTGTAGATATTTTTCAGGGTTACAGAAATCTTAAAGTCCGTATGAGCCTTTAATGGAGCATCAAGGTGTTTTTGTTTTTTTTAATTAATAAAACTTGTTCGATGAATTAGATTAATTTCGAACAAGTGAGACAGACAAAACTACTCTCAGTAATCTAGGAAAAAAAGATGTTTATGTTCCAATTGCATGTAGAGAAAACTACCTTTATTATGAAATTATTATTTTGTAAAATTGATATATAAGCCAGTTTAATTACAAAAATAATACCTACATTTATGTTCCTTTAATCTACATTTCTTATAGATTATATATATATATATATATATATATATATATATACATATATATATATACATATATATACGTATATAGTATATCTAGACAAATAAAGTGTTTGTGTGCACATGAAAGTAACGGTAGATAAACATGTTTGAGACTTGGTTTTCCTCTTCAGTTGTGTTTATTTATTCATTGATGCTTACAGCAGCAGTTCTTTAGAAGGCAGCTGCAGCTCCGTCCAAACAGAATCTGCTCCATCAGTCAGGTGCAGTCAGTTATTGAAGCTCTGCATCGATAACTGTTTCAGAGCTCATACTGTCAGAATCTGTGAGATCGTTTTTATCTGTGTATTTCTGCTGTATTTTCCTTGTTTGCTTGTTTTCCAGTGTTTCATCACCATCAGTATTTTTCCGTCATCAGTCTCTGCTCCTCAGTCCTGCCACGCCCGCCTACACCTGTTTCCTGTTATCATAAAGCCACCTACCTCCAGTTTCCTCATCGGCCCCAGTCCCTTCAGTCTCTCAGTCTTCACTCAGTCATTGTGCTGCTCTGCCTGATTCTCCTCCTTGCCCTTTGAGTGTCTTTTCATTATCTCGCGGTTATTGTTTTGTTTTTGTTTTTTACTGTCACATCAGCTTTGGGTTGTTATTGAGTCTGCAATTATTAAATGTTTACATTTGACTAATTCCAAGAGTTCAAACTGACCAAGACAACATCCATCCATCCATCCATTATCTTTACCCGTTTATTCCATTTTGGGTCACAGGGGTCGCTGGTGCCCATGTCCAGCAATCACTGTGCGAGGGGCGGGGTACACCCTGGACGGGTCGCAAGTCCATCACAGGGCCACCAAGACAACATGCTCTGAATAAAAAGTAAATTATTCTGATGCACCACAAGACAATTTAATCGGTTTTACCACCAGTTCAAGCACCTATAAACACACACATTAGTGCAAAGCTGAAGACTGACCCATAGTTTGGTAGGAAGTTATCTCTCATCACAGCGCATCCTTTTGTCGTGTGGTTTGATTGTGACCGTAACAGATGTGTTTACCATTAATACTATGCACGGGCACTTAGGGAGGATAGCTGGGAGTGTGTGTACATTACATCTGTGATTCTGCTGCGTGTTGTTCTCGCTCTTGGCATTCAATAGGCTCGCCAACTGTTTTCTTTTCGTTGCAGTCAGAAAAGGGGGAATGGCAAGTATGAGCATTTAGTAAATGAACCAACAGCTGCTGCAGAGCAAAGAGCTCCAACGTGTCGCGTGGATGTAACATCAGGTCCACTAAGAGGACAAGATCACTTCACTTACGTTACAGTGGTGGCTGGCCAATAGAGGGTGCAAGGGCACCGCCCCACCACTCACCACATTACCTTGAACAAGACCAAAAAAAAAATTTTTATTAATTAAATTTAAAAAAAAAATAATAAAAATATACAGTATATATATTTTTTAGTTGTGTATGATAAATATTTTATAGTTAATGATGAGTAAAGTTGTTTCCTTCATCGACATTGTCTGATTGCTGATGTATTTCCACCCTGGGTGCAAAAATCTTTCCCCATAGACTTGTTAAAAGTTGTACATGTGCAGTTAGCTCCTCTTCAATACAAGAGATAGGACCATTCTGGGGCGCACCTCTCCTGCGCCCAGAGCTGAATGCTGCTTGATTTGCATATCACCACCCTTCCCGCGGTGAACCGAACATCACAATTAATCAGCAGTCCAAAGACAGAGGGACACAGTACACTCAATATTTTTCCAGGACCTGGTTTAGCAACAAGGCTTGGCTAACTGAATGTAGAGAGGCTAATGCTTTATTCTGCTTTCCCTGTTTCCTTTTTCAAACATCCGGATCTGACCCAGCATGGATTAAGACAGGTATGAGTGGATTAAAGCATATTTAGAAAAGGCAAAGAAGCATGAACAATCTGGGATCCACATGGAAAATGCACTGCAGCTAGCCACGTTTGGGAAAATAAACATTTCATCTCAGCTTGATGAAGGCTACAGGGTAGGTAAGCACAATGGAGGTTGACAAAAACAGGCACATTCTATCAAAAATAATAGACTGCGTCAAGTTCTCTAGTGCATTTGAACTTGCCCTGCGTGGCCATGATGAAAGTGAAAGCTCAGAAAATCTGTGTGTTTTTAGAGGACTGGTTGATTTTGTTGCATCGCTGGATGCAGTTCTACATGAGCACCTGCAGACTGCCACTGTGTTTAAGGAAACATCTAAAACTGTGCAGAACGAACTTCTTGATTGTATGCCGTCAGTTCTGAGAGAGTGTATCATTGAAGAAATATATCAGGAGTGCAGACTTTGTCTCCATTCAGGCTGATTAAACAATGGACTGTTCCACTGCACACACTCATAGCCCTCTTTAGAGAAAACTCCACCAGCCGCCACTGTTACCCACTTGTAAATATTTCACTTTAATGCAGAAAAACACTTCAATCCGAACACCACTGATTAAAAACATAGAAGCAAAATTAACTGAAAGTTTAGTTTCTTACACATGAAATATCACAAATAGCAGAGAGCTGGTGGAGAGCAGAGGACCCTAAATCAGGCACATGGGATTAAATAAAATTAACACAAACCCTAAAATAAGTCATATCTAAGCAAAATCTTACAAT
>NW_023619699.1:7482-8628 GCF_014905685.2 Nematolebias whitei
ATAGGGTTTAGCACTTTAAGAACTGTGAGGGCTTTAAACAGGAGCTTCAGTTAAAAAAAAACAGGATTTTATGTTCAGTATCAAAAGTGAATGAAGAACACTGATGCTGACTAAATTTATTATTCCATACTCTGTTCATATCTGTACAACTAAATGTGTAAATATTATACACGATTTAACTATAATAAGACACTTTGTAAACTTGACTAAATGGCTTAGGCTTCATCTAACATTTTACCTTTTCATATTAAAGTGACACTATTTTAAAAACCCTTCAAGAAGGGACTACTTTTGGAACACTAGTTTAAAAATTTACACGTTTTGTTTGTTTGTTTGATTGTGATTTGTTCCCACATGAAGGTATATATAAATAAATAAAAAAGTAGAAAAAATGTAAGCTGGCAACAGAGCAAGCCTAGATTCTAAAAATATATCTACAAACAAATGTCTAGACGTTATTATTATATTTAAAAAGGGAAAAAAATTGGATTTTGACTCAGGGCCTTTTCAGAATGACCTTGCTTTGTAAAGTGCTGAGTCATGGAGAGGATTTGTTTTGTGGGAACAGAGACTGAGTTCGACCTGAAACACGGATGTATGTTTGGTTACATGCTGTTGCAGCTACGTTAAGTGGCTACACGTGTGTGTGTGTGTGTTTGACATTGAGACTGACTGCTGAGGTGTGTCCATGTGACAGTGAGAGACAGAGCGAGGAGGTGACACCTGCCTGAGTCTCCATACATCCCAACTGTGGCCATGACGACCGAGCAGTCCTCAGGGAACAAATGCTAAATGGTTCTGACCCCTGAGAACAGGATGCACACATGGTACAGTTAAACATGTTGTGTGCAGCCAGAACCAAACACACACACACAGTCAAAACCCTGTGGTAACTTTAACGTTTGAACCACTTGTCTATATACCGTCCATCAGTCTTGTGAGTTGGATAACCTGAGAAGTGAATGAGGTATAGAAGCCCCTCACTTATCACAGGGTTACATTCCAGACACCCCGCACGATAGGAGAAAATCCACGAAGTAGGATCGTTATATTTATTTAGTATATGAATATATAAATATATATATATATATGTATATATATATATATATATATATATATATATATATATATATATATATATATATA
>NW_023619700.1:0-8628 GCF_014905685.2 Nematolebias whitei
GGACATTAAAAGGGAAGTCAACACACTTTGTCTTAAAAAAAAAAAAAAAAAAACATTTTCAAGGGGGACCATTGTGAATATTTCTGGCGTCTGACTTGCGTGTATGTTGAAATGTGGTCAGTATCTTGTTTGTCTATTTTGTGTTCGTGTTTTTGTCAAATATAAGACCACAGTATGAATGTGTAGAAAAGAAGAAGAAAAAATAAAAAAGTTCCAGAATTTTCCAGTGACAATAAAAAGAGGTGTGTGCTGTGTGGTTGGATTTCTTGTGAGAATGGACACTGAGGGGCAACAGCGTCTCAGGTTACAAAAATGTGAGCAGGAAAGTTTTAAACCGGTAAAAGAGCAAGTAGAAATAGTGAGACAAGCACTAGAGCTGTTGCAATATGATAAAAAGCTAAAAAAGGCTCTCGTGCAAAAATTACAAAAAATAGAAAATAATGCAGAAGAGAAACAAGATGTGATATCTTTGATGTGGGATAAAATTAAAGAGTGCTCGAGTGATGAGGATAAATTTGACAAGAAAAAGAGAGAAGCAAATGCCTTGCATAAGAATAAATACAGAAAGTTGATGAGGGAGGTTATTTATGAAAGAAAAGAGTGGTTGAAATTGGTTTTCGTAGCACAAGGTTCGTACCATTTGTTGAGAAAACAGCAACTGGTAGAGCAGCCTATAACAAAGGTGGAGGAAATGGGTAGTTCAGATCCCCCTCCTTACGACCGGAGCGGCAATCAGTCAGAACATCTTCCTACAGGAATGTACCCCATATATTACATAAAAGAAGGAACGTTACAAGTGGGGGAGGTCACTGACACCCCCTCGCAGCAGAGGGGGGAGTCATTAAACCCAGTTAAAACAAAACTGTTTGAGGCACCAGGAAGGAAGACACAGTCCATCAGTAAACCATTCCAAACAGAGGGTGAAGTAAACATAAACAGCACACAGCAATGGGTGATTAAGGATGGGTGGAGTCCGTCTGTTAATCCCTCAGGACACCCTGATTCGCACACTTCTTCCATCCTTGCGTCCTCAGCACCTCCCTCTGACAGCTCTCATGATGGAGAGGGCCTGCTTGTGGGTTTGCAGGGTTGGAGGAATCGTGCAGGGTTGTCTCAAAACCCGCTCACCTGTACTCACCAATTGCCTGCCCCGTCTCAGACACACATACAGAATTCTTTTTGGCCACAAGCAATACGAATTACTTCTGATTTGTCGGCAGCTCTTCCACCACCAGATCACGCTTCTATCCCTGTTGAAAGCGTGGATCCATCGTTAAGTACTGGTTCATTTCCTCTTCTGCAGGCAGGAAATCAGATACGTTATAAACCTCTTGCGTTAGGTGATGTGCAGGCGTTAGTAGACAAACTCCCTCCCCTCACAGAAGGAGGAAGTAAGTGGTTAAACGTAGTGGACTCCTTAACTAAAGGTATTAATTTAGCTGTGGGAGACATGAGGGCACTATTGGGAAGGTGTGTAACTTCTACTAGGATGGATGAAATAGAGAGGGCTGCAGGGTGGAACCATAACATACCTGACTCAACTTGCATGTTGTTGGAGTATCAGAGACTTGCCGCCGCTCTCAGACAGGCTTATCCCCTTCCAGAAGGTACAGGGGTTCCTAAGTTCACCTGGAAGCCTGCTCAGAACCCCACTGCATATTTAGATGTGTGTAAACAGGACTGGTATGACAGAACTCACTGCCATGGTCAGGGGGAAAATCAAAAGTATTTTTTTAGACAGGCAATACTAGATGGTGTACCCGCAGCAGTCAGTAAGGCAATGAAAATTAACCCTGATTTACCCACAGCAGATGCTGCCCAGTGGGAACGGCATCTTATTCATCATCTGCAATGTGTGGCTGATGAGGAGACTAAAACTTCCTCTGAACTGAAAGATATGCAAACGCAGCTCTTAAAGCTACAATTGAAACAGGCTAGGGATGTAGTTCAAACTAAGAAAGATTCAAAACAGATGGTACAAGCTGACACTGTGTTTCAGTGTTCTGATGCTGCTTATCAGTGTCCTGTAACTGCCCAACCCCCGCTTCCTGTTGTATACCCTCGGGGACGGTCAAGAGGGCAGTGGGGAGAAAGAGGGGGGTCTCGGGGCAGAGGTTTCGGTCGGGGTTACACGCAGGGAGGCAGAGCAACAGATGTTTGCCATTACTGTCACAGACCAGGTCACTGGGCAAGGGATTGTTTTCACAAGCAGGCCAACGCCCAAAGAGGAGGAGCACATCACTACTCAGCTCCCAACCACCAGATGGCGCCACCGGCACCTACCTCTGGCCAGCAGGATCCATCTTGGGCACCACCAGGTGGATACTACCAGCAATGACACACCCCACAGAGTAATCACACCATAGGGGGAGGAGCAGACCCTATAGTGAAAATGAGGGTCATGAATAAAGATCTATCATTCCTCGTGGACACTGGAGCTACATATTCAACCCTCAATGAGCAGGGATTTGATGAACATGCCAGTGCGGACACGGTGTCTGTGATCGGTTTCGCTGGGGTGCAACAAAAACTGTCTCTAACTGAACCTCTCGTAGTAACAGCAGGACTTCAAACAGTGACACATCCATTTGTTCTGTCCACACGTGTACCTGTCAACCTGCTTGGAAGAGACTTGTTAAAGAAACTTGGTGCAACAATAATGTGTGAACAAACTGGTTTACGTGTTACTTTACCAAGTGGTGTGACCTGGACTTGTTCTGCTTCTTCCTCCTCTTTGTCATCACAGTGCTTGGTACAGCCGATACATGAGGAAGTAGCTGACATTTACTGGGCGTTGCTGCGCCCAGAGACACCTGAACTCACAGGACTATACTCTGCTTACTTGATGTGGAAGCCTTGGCTTGATGCTCTGCGTCCCTATGTCCCACCTCTAGATCCTTTACATGTAACTCTTTTTTATGACCGTGATTCTGACGATTGTTACAGGGAGCATTTTGCTCAGCACTTGCAGGACACTGAGTGGCCATTAATAACAGACCGGCTCATAGTTGGTCCACAAGGCGTAGCTTCTCACGTCAACCTCACACCATCTCAACTGGAGTGGTACATGATGTCGTCTGAAGCGATCCCACACGTCTCGTTAGCTTTAGCTCCCACACATCAAGCTAAAGATTTGGGCCCAATTGTGAAAGCTGCTGTCTCTGCCACTGATTGGGTCCCAACACAAATACCTCAGCTCGCTTACTCGTCATCAACCGACTGTTATAGCATTGACTTAGCTGTTCATGATGTAGGTAAGCTAGAACATGAGGTGATCTCCAGAGACCATGGCAGAGAAAAAAATGACCATTCAGATGTTCCTCAGATGTTAGACACCCTTCCTGCATCTCTCTGGTCTCAGGGACCTGAGGATGTAGGTCATGTTAAATGCCTCCCAATCTCTTTTGAACTGACTCACAACGAACCTATATGGTTGTATCAGTATTCTCATAGACCTGAGGCTGAACAAGGTTTGACTGACACGGTCCAAGGGTTGCTGAAAGCAGGGGTCCTTGAACACTCACATTCAGACTGGAATACTCCCATTCTACCTGTTGAGAAGGCGGGGACTGGAAAGTACAGAATGGTACATGATCTTAGGTCGATCAATGCCATACTTAAGACACCTACGTCACCAGTACCAAATCCCTATGTTGCACTGACCCAACTGACACCAAAGCAGAAGTGGATGACCTGCATTGATTTGGCTAACGCCTTTTATTGCCTGCCCTTATCAGAGGACCTGCGTGACATTTTCTCATTCACATTTAACGGTTGTCAGTATAGATACACTCGCTTGCCTCAGGGTTTTGCATTATCGCCAGGCATTTTCAATCATGTTTTAAAGAACATTCTTGTACAGCTTCCACTCCCCAGAGGCACCACTTTGGTTCAATATGTTGATGATTTGCTGATAGCCTCTGAAACAGTACATGACTGTCTTACAGCCACTCAGGCTGTCCTGCTTCACCTGCATGATGCAGGTTTTAAAGTTAGTAAATCTAAACTTCAAGCAGTTCGTACACAGGTCTCTTTCCTCGGTAGGTTGGTCTCTGCTAAAGGTACAACACTATCACCAGAACACAGGGCGTCTATACTACATCATCCAAAACCCACCACTGTACAAGACATGTTATCCTTTTTAGGTTTAACTGGGTACAGCAGACACTATATACCTGATTATAGTGAACTCACCACTCCACTCAGACAGATGGTAAAAAATCAAGGTAACAGAAACCTTAAAGCAAAACTTGTGTGGAACACAGATGCAGAACATGTGTTTATTAATTTGAAGCAACTCTTGTCCAGAGCAGCTGATTTGGCTCTGCCTGATTACTCAGCCCCGTTTTTTCTTGACGTTTCTGAAGCAGAAAACACCGTTAATGGTGTTCTGTTTCAGAAAAAGGGGGGTGGTAGACAGGTGTTGATGTACGCAAGTGTGATGTTGGATGGTACTGAGAAGCGTCATCCAACATGTACACAGGCAGCAGCAGGTCTTGCAAGGATTGTTTCAAAAATAGCACACATCGTCATGGGACACCCACTACACATTCTAACGACACACAACATAGTAGCTTATGTTAATTCTGAGATCTTTACAATGACATCCTTAAAGCAAAGACGCATGAGCAACATCCTATCAGAACCGAATTTATTGTTCCTGCATGAAGGCATAAACATGGCAGATGGTATGCAAACAACACAAGCACATGATTGTGTGCAAAAAGTGTACATGGAGGAACGCATTAGACCTGATTTACAGACTGAACTCATACCACATTCAAATGTACTTTACACAGATGGTTGCTGCTTCAGGTGTGAGGATGGGTCTTTGAGATCAGGATTTGCTGTGGTACAGCAGAATGGTGTTGAGTACGAGGTACTGAGCTCAGGGCAGCTAGAAGGTCATCAGTCAGCTCAAAAAGCTGAAATTCAGGCAGTCGTTGAGGCTTTGAAATTGAGCAAAGGAAAAGAGGTTACAGTGTACACAGACTCAGCATATGCGTATGGTGTAATTCATGTACAATTACCACAGTGGAAAAGAGCAGGTTTTCGAACAGCAGGTAATAAACCAATTAAACATGAGGAACTCATTAAGGATTTAGCTGACAGTTTGATGTGGCCAGCAAAAGTGGCGGTTGTGAAGTGCAAAGGTCATGATGTTACACAATCAGACACAGCGGAAGGAAACAGGCAAGCTGACAGAGCAGCCAAGATAGCTGCTGGCTATTTGCCAAGAGTCCAGATGGTGACAGTGGAAGAGGAATGTCAGAAAGTGAATCAGTGGGATGAGAAAACTGTAGCAGAGGCTCAGGCTACAGCCTCCCCAGAGGAAAAGACATTATGGTTTGACAGAGGAGGTCAGAAAATAGGTGAATTTAAAGTATGGGTAGGACCGAATCAGAAGTGGATCTTGCCTATGACTTTAAAACAGGCAGTGTTTCAGGAAGCACATGGATTAGCACACGTGGGATGCAGACAAATGTTAAGAAATCTCCGACAATGGTCACACCCGCATCTGAAAGATATGGTAACAGCATATGTTGACACCTGTACTGTTTGTTTAAAGTACAACATTCGGCCTACAGTAAAACCTGAACGAGGTTCTTTTCCTCTCCTGCACCGACCGGGACAGGAGGTGATTCTAGATTACACTGATATGTTGGAACCTGTTAAAGGGTTCAGATATGTATTGATGTGTGTTGACGCATTTACAGGGTGGCCAGAAGCCATACCTGCAAGAAGAGAAGACAGCAAAACAGTGGTGAAGTTTCTGATTAACCATTACATCCCCAGACACGGTTTCCCAACAAAAATAAGATCAGACAATGGCACACATTTTAAAAACACAGATCTGCAGGCTGTGGAAAAAATGTTAGGCCTAAAACATGCTTTTGGAACCGTGTACCATCCCCAATCTCAAGGGAAGGTAGAAAGGATGAACCAGAACATAAAACAAAAATTGGGCAAAATCTGTGCACAGACTAAATTGAACTGGGTTGATGCATTACCAATTGCCCTAATGAACGTGAGAACTTCTGTTAATAATGGAACTGGCTTTTCTCCCTATGAGTTAACTACAGGAAGACCCTTTCCAGGACCAACTGTATGCTTACTGACCAGTGAGGAGGACCGTAAAATGGACCATAAGGTATACTTTGATGAGTTAAAAGCATTAGTGTCTAACTTTACTCAGCAGGTTCACCACAAACAGAGCCTAACAGAAAGACCAGAGGAACCTGGTCTCCCCACCGCGGAGTGGGTCTTGCTGAGGGTCATTAAAAGGAAGTGGCAGGAGCCCAGGTGGACGGGCCCTTATCAGGTTACAGAGAGAACGTCCCACGCAGTCCGCCTCAGAGGAAAGGGGGACGTTTGGTACCACTGGAGCCAGTGTGCGCCTGCCTCAGAGCCAGGAAGAGCGAGAGAGCTGGCAGAAACCATCTAAAGTCGTAAAACTGGACATTCATGTCTTGTAGACCGAAGCAGCCTGGTAAAGTTGCGTGCGGGCCCTGAAGGACTTTGTTTGAGTGGGTCACTGGGTGCTGGAATATCCACATTTAGTACAGACACCTAGATACGACAAAAACACGACATCTTAGAGTCTCACACTTCATGAAGAAAACTCAGAGACATAGGAGGATCGGTCTCTAAGCACCCCAGGGTATGCCCTGAGTACTTGTGATTGTAACAATATTGTATGACATGTGTACTAACCATTTTTCTCTTATCTTTTAATTGCAGTCTTGATTTAGAGCGCATCCATTTATTTACTTAGCTTGAAAGTATTAAGTATATTCAGTTTGTAACGTTAAAAAGAAATACCTATAATCAATTATAAGCAGTATATTAACAGAGTGTTATTTTGTATTCATTTTGTGTTAAAGGAACGGCTTGACTGGCTGTCTGCTGTGGAGGTCGCTGTGCGAGACATCTTCATTAATTGAGTACAGTTTCAGTTTACAAGATCAAAATGCGGTGGTCATCAAAGTACGTTATGATAGGGATAGGTGCTTTGTCATCCATAGTGTTGTCACTCATTTTCTCTTTTGAATATTTCTGCATCATTCCCGGTTTACCAGAGTGTGAGCAGACTGGTGAAACAGGCAGGGTGAGAAGGAGTGTGACACCACACACAGTCATGAAAGATGCGTATGGCCTTCCGGTGCTGAAAGTAGAGTATCCCAAAGACACCACCACTACCCTAAGCCTGCCAATCTGTGACATGTTTTATTGTACGGATTACCGTATTGCGAATGCAGCCTTTTATATTTGTCCATGTCCCACTCCATCCAGATGTTCGTGGTGTCCTGAGTGGAATTATGTCACGTTGTATTCGGGATCATGGAAACCTGATATGTCTGGACATCAGACTAATTACAGAGATTGGTGGAGTACGCATGCCACCTTGGCAAAAAATAACAGACACTTGTTATTGTCCTTTGAGTATGTTCGTACTTGGAACAAGTTAACCAGAATAAAGCGTGAGACGATCTACACCTTGGTGACGGAACCCATTTATGTGCTTGTAGCCGCGGATGTCACTGGCAAGGACCCTTTCCGGGTGTTACAACTTGCTCTTACAGAGTTGCCAGCCCAAGATCCTACTCCTCCTCCGACCCAGGAGTCATCGCTCCCAATGCCTATGCGAATTGATAGTGTTGACTATACCAGCTTAACCCCTGTGGATGTGATTGCTATGTCCACTGGCTATACTGACTCTAACATTTGGTTAGCTTGGCTCGCTGAGGCTGCTAGACAGGCTTCTTTGTCTGAATGTGTAGCTTGTGCTGTAGCTCGACCAAATTTGTACACCCAGCCAGCTCCATTACACCTAGAGGACGCTTGGGGATTTCATTGCATGTTAAGTTTGACTATGAGAAAATATACTAAGAATTGCACTACATTAGCTCAGCTATACCCAATTATTTCTAATATAACCAAATTAGGCTCGTTTGCTCCGGTAGAATGATTTGACTATTACTGTTTTAATTACACCTCAACTGCAAATAAAAGAGTTGCCTTAGGACAAATTCAGAATGAATGGTGTAATATCACGCAACAAAATGTCTCTGACAACACCCGTGTGGGTAAGGTGGCTCGCGCTGACCTGTATTATTATTGTGGTGGTAGACGTTTACTAACACATATCCCTCAGGATTCTGTGGGATTGTGTGCATTGGTACGCTTAGCTGCATCGTTAACCTTGATTGGCCCTCGTTTGGAAGTTTTAACGTTGTCTAATGAGATGAAATCTCACTCTGGTGTAGATAATCCTCTTGATGAATGGCTCTTCAAAGTGTTTGGCCCCTGGAAGCAGATGATTGTGTCCATGTTAATGTCCATTGCAGTATTTGCAGCTATTTTAATCACATGTGGATGTTGTTGTATTCCCTGCCTGAGATCTCTGTCAGTACGTCTTATCACTTCCACTTTAGAGAAGCGTGACCCTGAGATAGCTCGTCAGCTCCTAATGCGCAGAGGATATGAACTTTCTGATTTTGAGATTCAACCACTTCGGCGCAGAGAAGCATATTCTTCCACTTGATGTCGACCTCTTTTTATTGAGGTCGAAAGGGGGAATTGTTGTGGAATAATATTTGTTCCTTTTTGAATCTGACTCCCAATTCT
>NW_023619701.1:0-6410 GCF_014905685.2 Nematolebias whitei
AGCGGTTACTACAGAACTCGGGTGGAGAAATAAGAATATCACAACAAAAATGGAGGTTCCACCGAGATGTGAGAAATAATTATCCTGCGGAGTCTTCCATACTGAACTAGACGCGTCATTCATCAGAAGGAGGTAAGCAGAGCCTGTTAAATACGAAATCTGTAAATTGGACTTACGAATAGGCAAATTGTTGCTCAGTGTGGTTGACTCTCAAAAAATAAATAGTTTTAAATAGAGAATTTTATGTCGACTGTAAGAATAAAGATAAAGTAAATAAAACCAGTCCCAGGGAAAACACGCAATTGTCGCGCCAACCAGAATCTGACGAGATTCTGGACCAGAGGAGGTGGGGTTGTAGGATAAAATCATTTATCCGCCGCTACCTCTGTAACTCTGAGACAGAGTTGAACTGTAAACTCGTTAGGGTGGTGTCTAACTTAAAACAGTGTTAATTTAAGCTTACTTAAAAATTGGAAGTTCATTAAGTGAGTACGGGACTTGGGTGAGATATTAATTAATTAAATACGACGCACGCACCGAATAGATTAAAATAAAACAGAACTAAAAAGTAAATTGATGATAAAATAATTTATGACCTGTGGTGGAATAGAGAGGTCACGGGTTCACAAGTATTGCTGTCTTCTAGGATATTAAAAGGGAGTCAACACATTTTGTCTTAAAAAAAAAAAAAAACATTTTCAAGGGTGACCATTGTGAATATTTCTGGCGTCTGTGACTTGCGTGAATGTTGAAATAAGTGGTCAGTATCTTGTTTGTTTATTTTGTGTTTATGTCTTTGTCAAATATAAGACCACAGTATGAATGTGGAGTATCAGAAGAAGAAAAAATAAAAAAGTTCCAGAATTTTCCAGTGGCAATAAAACAGAGGTGTGCTGTGTGGTTGGATTTCTTGTGAGAATGGACACAGAGGTGCAGCGTGTAATGTTACAAAAATGTGAGCAGGAAAGTTTTAAACCGGTAAAAGAGCAATTAGAAATAGTGAGACAAGCTCTCGAGCTGCTGCAATATGATAAAAAGCTAAAAAAGGCTCTCGTGCAAAAATTACAAAAAATAGAAAATAATGCAGAAGAGAAACAAGATGTGATATCTTTGATGTGGGATAAAATTAAAGAGTGCTCGAGTGATGAGGATAAATTTGACAAGAAAAAGAGAGAAGCGAATGCCTTGCATAAGAATAAATACAGAAAGTTGATGAGAGAAGTGATTTATGAAAGAAAAGAGTGGTTGAAATTGGTTTTTGTAGCACAAGGTTCATATCATTTGTTGAGAACACAGCAGCTGGTAGAACAGCCTATGAAAAAGGTGGAGGAAATGGGTAGTTCAGATCCCCCTCCTTACAACCGGAGTGGCAATCAGTCAGCACCTCCCCCCACAGGAATGTACCCCATATATCACCTACAAGAGGGAACGTTGCAAGTGGAGGGGGTTAATGACACCCCCTCGCAGCAGATGGGAGAGTCATTAGACCCAGTTAAAGCAAAACTATTTGCGGCACCAGGAAAGAAGACACAGTCCTTCAATAAACCATTCCACACAGAGGGTGAAGGGAATATAAACAGCACACAGCAATGGGTGATTAAGGATGGGTGGAGTCAGTCTGTTAATCCCTCAGGACACCCTGATTCGCACACTTCTTCCATCCTTGCATCCTCAGCACCTCCCTCTGACAGCTTTCATGATGGAGAGGGCCTGCTTGTGGGTTTGCAGGGTTGGAGGAATCGTGCAGGATTGTCTCAAAACCCGCTCACCTGTACTCACCAATTGCCTGCCCCGTCTCAGACACATGTACAGAATCCTTTTTGGCCACAAGCAATACGAATTACTTCTGATTTGTCGGCAGCTCTTCCACCACCAGATCATGCTTCTAACCCTGTTGAAAGCGTGGATCCATTGTTAAGTACTGGTTCATTTCCTCTTCTGCAGGCAGGAAATCAGATACGTTATAAACCTCTTGCGTTAGGTGATGTGCAGGCGTTAGTAGACAAACTCCCTCCCCTCACAGAAGGAGGAAGTAAGTGGTTAAACGTAGTGGACTCCTTAACTAAAGGTATTAATTTAGCTGTGGGAGACATGAGGGCACTATTGGGAAGGTGTGTAACTTCTACTAGGATGGATGAGATAGAGAGGGCTGCTGGGTGGAATCGTAACATACCTGACTCAACTTGCATGTTGTTGGAGTATCAGAGACTTGCCGCCGCTCTCAGACAGGCTTATCCCCTTCCAGAAGGTACAGGGGTTCCTAAGTTCACCTGGAAGCCTGGTCAAAACCCCACTACATATTTAGATGTGTGTAAACAAGATTGGTATGACAGAACTTACTGCCATGCTCAAGGGGAAAATCAAAAGTATTTTTTTAGACAAGCAATATTGGATGGTGTGCCCGCAGCAGTCAGTAAGGCAATGAAACTTAACCCTGATTTACCCACAGCAGATGCTGCTCAGTGGGAACGGCATCTTATTCATCATCTGCAATGTGTGGCTGATGAGGAGACTAAAACTTCCTCTGAACTGAAAGATATGCAAACGCAGCTCTTAAAGTTACAATTGAAACAGGCTAGGGATGTAGTTCAAACTAAGAAAGATTCAAAACAGATGGTACAAGCTGACACTGTGTTTCAGTGTTCTGATACTGCTTATCAGTGTCCTGTAACTGCCCAACCCCCGCTTCCTGTTGTATACCCTCGGGGACGGTCAAGAGGGCAGTGGGGAGAAAGAGGGGGGTCTCGGGGCAGAGGTTTCGGTCGGGGTTACACGCAGGGAGGCAGAGCAACAGATGTTTGCCGTTACTGTCACAGACCGGGTCATTGGGCAAGAGATTGTTATCACAAGCAGGCCAATGCCCAAAGAGGAGGAGCAGATCACTACTCAGCTCCCAACCACCAGATGGCGCCACCGGCACCTACCTCTGGCCAGCAGGATCCATCTTGGGCGCCACCAGGTGGATACTACCAGCAATGACACACCCCACAGAGTAATCACACCATAGGGGGAGGAGCAGACCCTATGGTGAAAATGAGGGTCATGAATAAAGATCTATCATTCCTCGTGGACACTGGAGCTACTTATTCAACCCTCAATGAGCAGGGATTTGATGAACATGCCAGTGCTGACACGGTGTCTGTGATCGGTTTCGCTGGGGTGCAACAAAAACTGTCTCTAACTGAACCTCTCGTAGTAACAGCAGGACTTCAAACAGTGACACATCCATTTGTTTTGTCCACACGTGTACCTGTTAACCTGCTTGGAAGAGACTTGTTAAAGAAACTTGGTGCAACAATAATGTGTGAACAAACTGGTTTACGTGTTACCTTACCAAGTGGTGTGACCTGGACTTGTTCTGCTTCTTCCTCCTCTTTGTCATCACAGTGCTTGGTACAGCCGATACATGAGGAAGTAGCTGACATTTACTGGGCGTTGCTGCGCCCAGAGACACCTGAACACACAGGACTTTACTCTGCTTACTTGTTGTGGAAGCCATGGCTTGATGCTCTGCGTCCCTATGTCCCACCTCTAGATCCTTTACATGTAACTCTTTTTTATGACCGTGATTCTGACGATTGTTACAGGGAGCATTTTGCTCAGCACTTGTAGGACACTGAGTGGCCATTAATATCAGACCGACTCATAGTTGGTCCACAAGGCGTAGCTTCTCACGTCAATCTTACACCATCTCAACTGGAGTGGTACATGATGTCGTCTGAAGCGATCCCACACGTCTCGTTAGCTTTAGCTCCCACACATCAAGCTAAAGATTTGGGCCCAATGGTGAAAGCTGCTGTCTCTGCCACTGATTGGGTCCCAACACAAATACCTCAGCTCGTTTACTCGTCATCAACCGACTGTTATAGCATTGACTTAGCTGTACATGATGTAGGTAAGCTAGAACATGAGGTGATCTCCAGAGACCATGGCAGAGAAAAAACTGACCATTCAGATGTTCCTCAGATGTTAGACACACTTCCTGCATCTCTCTGGTCTCAGGGACCTGAGGATGTAGGTCATGTTAAATGCCTCCCAATCTCTTTTGAACTGACGCACAACGAACCTATATGGTTGTATCAGTATTCTCATAGACCTGAAGCTGAACAAGGTTTGACTGATACAGTCCAAGGGTTGCTGAAAGCAGGGGTCCTCGAACACTCACATTCAGACTGGAATACTCCCATTCTACCTGTTGAGAAGGCGGGGACTGGAAAGTACAGAATGGTACATGATCTTAGGTCGATCAATGCCATACTTAAGACACCTACGTCACCAGTACCAAATCCATATGTTGCACTGACCCAACTGACACCAAACCAGAAGTGGATGACCTGCATTGATTTGGCTAACGCCTTTTATTGCCTGCCCTTATCAGAGGACCTGCGTGACATTTTCTCATTTACATTTAACGGTTGTCAGTATAGATACACTCGCTTGCCTCAGGGTTTTGCATTATCGCCAGGCATTTTCAATCATGTTTTAAAGAACATTCTTGAACAGCTTCCACTCCCCAGAGGCACCACTTTGGTTCAATATGTTGATGATTTGTTGATAGCCTCTGAAACAGTACATGACTGTCTTACAGCCACTCAGGCTGTCCTGCTTCACCTGCATGATGCAGGTTTTAAAGTTAGTAAATCTAAACTTCAAGCAGTTCGTACACAAGTCTCTTTCCTCGGTAGGATGGTCTCTGCTAAAGGTACAACTCTATCGCCAGAACACAGGGCGTCTATACTACATCATCCAAAACCCACCACTGTACAAGACATGTTATCCTTTTTAGGTTTAACTGGGTACAGCAGACACTATATACCTGATTATAGTGAACTCACCACTCCACTCAGACAGATGGTAAAAGATCAAGGTAACAGAAACCTTAAAGCAAAACTTGTGTGGAACACAGATGCAGAACATGTGTTTATTAATTTGAAGCAACTCTTGTCTAGAGCAGCTGATTTGGCTTTGCCTGATTACTCAGCCCCGTTTTTTCTTGACGTTTCTGAAGCAGAAAACACTGTTAATGGTGTTCTGTTTCAGAAAAAGGGGGGTGGTAGACAGGTGTTGATGTACGCAAGTGTGATGTTGGATGGTACTGAGAAGCGTCATCCAACATGTACACAGGCAGCAGCAGGTCTGGCAAGGATTGTTTCAAAAACAGCACATATTGTCATGGGACACCCATTACACATACTAACGACACACAACATAGTAGCGTATGTTAATTCTGAGCTCTTTACAATGACATCCTTAAAGCAAAGACGCATGAGCAACATCCTATCAGAACCGAATTTATTGTTCCTGCATCAAGGCATAAACATGGCAGATGGTATGCAAACAACACAAGCACATGATTGTGTGCAAAAAGTGTACATGGAGGAACGCATTAGACCTGATTTACAGACTGAACTCATACCACATTCAAATGTACTTTACACAGATGGTTGCTGCTTCAGGTGTGAGGATGGGTCTTTGAGATCAGGATTTGCTGTGGTACAGCAGAATGGTGTTGAGTATGAGGTACTGAGCTCAGGGCAGCTACAAGGTCATCAGTCAGCTCAAAAAGCTGAAATTCAGGCAGTCGTTGAGGCTTTGAAATTGAGCAAAGGAAAAGAGGTTACAGTGTACACAGACTCAGCATATGTGTATGGTGTAATTCATGTACAATTACCACAGTGGAAAAGAGCAGGTTTTCGAACAGCAGGTAACAAACCAATTAAACATGAGGAACTCATTAAGGATTTAGCTGACAGTTTGATGTGGCCAGCAAAAGTGGCGGTTGTGAAGTGCAAAGGTCATGATGTTACACAATCAGACACAGCGGAAGGAAACAGGCAAGCTGACAGAGCAGCCAAGATAGCTGCTGGCTATTTGCCAAGAGTCCAGATGGTGACAGTGGAAGAGGAATGTCAGAAAGTGAATCAGTGGGATGAGAAAACTGTAGCAGAGGCTCAAGCGACAGCTTCCCCAGAGGAAAGGACATTATGGTTTAACAGAGGAGGTCAGAGAATAGGTGAATTTAAAGTGTGGGTAGGACCGAATCAGAAGTGGATCTTGCCTATGACTTTAAAGCAGGCAGTGTTTCAGGAAGCACATGGATTAGCACACGTGGGATGCAGACAAATGTTAAGAAATCTTCGACAATGGTCACACCCGCATCTGAAAGATATGGTAACAGCATATGTTGACACCTGTACTGTTTGTTTAAAGTACAACATTCGGCCTACAGTAAAACCTGAACGAGGTTATTTTCCTCTCCTGCACCGACCGGGACAGGAGGTGATTCTAGATTACACTGATATGTTGGAACCTGTTAAAGGGTTCAGATATGTATTGATGTGTGTTGACGCATTTACAGGGTGGCCAGAAGCCATACCTGCAAGAAGAGAAGACAGCAAAACAGTGGTTAA
>NW_023619701.1:6510-8627 GCF_014905685.2 Nematolebias whitei
TTTTCCTCTCCTGCACCGACCGGGACAGGAGGTGATTCTAGATTACACTGATATGTTGGAACCTGTTAAAGGGTTCAGATATGTATTGATGTGTGTTGACGCATTTACAGGGTGGCCAGAAGCCATACCTGCAAGAAGAGAAGACAGCAAAACAGTGGTGAAGTTTCTGATTAACCATTACATCCCCAGACACGGTTTTCCAACAAAAATAAGATCAGACAATGGCACACATTTTAAAAACACAGATCTGCAGGCTGTGGAAAAAATGTTAGGCCTAAAACATGCTTTTGGAACCGTGTATCATCCTCAATCTCAAGGGAAGGTAGAAAGGATGAACCAGAACATAAAAACAAAAATTGGGCAAAATCTGTGCACAGACTAAATTGAACTGGGTTGATGCTTTACCAATTGCTCTAATGAGCGTGAGAACTTCTGTTAATAATGGAACTGGCTTTTCTCCCTATGAGTTAACTACAGGAAGACCCTTTCCAGGACCAACCGTATGCTCACTGACCAGTGAGGAGGACCGTAAAATGGACCATAAGGTATACTTTGATGAGTTAAAAGCATTAGTGTCTAACTTTACTCAGCAGGTTCACCACAAACAGAGCCTAACAGAAAGACCAGAGGAACCTGGTCTCCCCACCGCGGAGTGGGTCTTGCTGAGGGTCATTAAAAGGAAGTGGCAGGAGCCCAGGTGGACGGGCCCCTATCAGGTTACAGAGCGAACGTCCCACGCAGTCCGCCTCAGAGGAAAGGGGGACGTTTGGTACCACTGGAGCCAGTGTGCGCCTGCCTCAGAGCCAGGAAGAGCGAGGGAGCTGGCAGAAACCATCTAAAGTCGTAAAACTGGACATTCATGTCTTGTAGACCGAAGCAGCCTGGTAAAGTTGCGTGCGGGCCCTGAAGGACTTTGTTTGAGTGGGTCACTGGGTGCTGGAAAATCCACATTTAATACAGACACCTAGATACGACAAAAACACGACATCTTAGAGTCTCACACTTCATGAAGAAAACTCAGAGACAATAGGAGGATCGGTCTCTGAGCACCCCAGGGTATGCCCTGAGTACTTGTGATTGTAACAATATTGTATGATATGTGTACTAACCATTTTTCTCTTATCTTTTAATTGCAGTCTTGATTTAGAGCGCATCCATTTATTTACTTAGCTTGAAAGTATTAAGTATATTCAGTTTGTAACGTTAAAAAGAAATACCTATAATCAATTATAAGCAGTATATTAACAGAGTGTTATTTTGTATTCATTTTGTGTTAAAGGAACGGCTTGACTGGCTGTCTGCTGTGGAGGTTGCTGTGCGAGACATCTTCATTAATTGAGTATAGTTTCAGTTTACAAGATCAAAATGTGGTGGTCATCAAAGTACGTTGTGATAGGGATAGGTGCTTTGTCATCCATAGTGTTGTCACTCATTTTCTCTTTTGAATATTTCTGCATCATTCCCGGTTTACCAGAGTGTGAGCAGACTGGTGAAACAGGCAGGGTAAGAAGGAGTGTGACACCACACACAGTCATGAAAGATGCGTATGGCCTTCCGGTGCTGAAAGTAGAGTATCCCAAAGACACCACCACGACCCTAAGCCTGCCAATCTGTGACATGTTTTATTGTACGGATTACCGTATTGCGAATGCAGCCTTTTATATTTGTCCATGTCCCAATCCATCCAAATGTTTCTGGTGTCCTGAGTGGAATTATGTCACGTTGTATTCGGGATCATGGAAACCTGATATGTCTGGACATCTGACTAATTACAGAGATTGGTGGAGGGCACATGCCACCTTAGCAAAAAATAACAGACACTTGTTATTGTCCTTTGAGTATGTTCGAACTTGGAATAAGTTAACCAGCACAAAGCGTGAGATGATCTACACCTTGGTGACGGAACCCATTTATGTGCTTGTAGCCGCAGATGTCACTGGCAAGGACCCTTTCCGGGTGTTGCAACTTGCTCTTACAGAGTTGCCAGCCCAAGATCCTACTCCTCCTCCGACCCAGGAGTCATCGTTTCCAATGCCTATGCGAATTGATAGTGTTGACTATACCAGCTTAACCCCTGTGGATGTGATTGCTATGTCCACTGGCTATACTGACTCTAA
>NW_023619702.1:0-8625 GCF_014905685.2 Nematolebias whitei
ATGCAATGTTTTCAATCATGTAAATTATTTCCAAATTGATGTTTTCACGCTTGCAAATGTGTCTGAAGGGATGTTTTCAAACTTGTCAATGTGACTTTATTGGATGTTTTCAAGCTTATCCATGTGTCTGAAGCCATGTGTACAAGCTGGCCAATATGTCTGAAGGGATATTTTCAAGCTTGTTACTATTTCGGAAATGATAGTTTCAATATTGCAAATGTGTCTGAAAGGATGTTTTCAAGCTTGCAACAATGGCCAAATGGTTGTTTTCAAGCTTTAAAATGTGACTTAAGGGATGTTTTCAAGCTTGCCAATGTGGGAGATGTAATGTTTTCAAGCAAGTAAATTAAAACCAAATTAATATTTTCACGCTTGCAAATATGTCTGAGGGAATGTTTTCTAGCTTGCCAATATGTTTGAAGTGATGTTTTTAAGCTTGCCACTGCGTCCAAAGGGATGTTTTCAAGCTTGCAAACGTGTCTTAAGGGATGTTTTCAAGCTTGCCAATGTGTGAGATGCAATGTTTTCAAGCATGTAAATTATGTCCCAATTGATGTTTTCACGCTTGCAAATGTGTCTGAGGGAATGTTTTCAAGCTTGCCAATATGTTTGAAGTGATGTTTTTAAGCTTGCCACTGTGTCCAAAGGGATGTTTTCAAGCTTGCGAACGTGTCTTAAGGGATGTTTTCAAGCTTGCCAATGTGTGTGATGCAATGTTTTCAAGCATGTGTTATGTCCAAATTGATGTTTTCACGCGTGCAAATGAGTCTGAGTTGGATAATTTCAAGCTTGTCTATGTATCTTAAGGGATGTTTACAAGCTTGCCAACATGGCTGAAAGGGATGTTTTAAAGCTTGTAACAATGGCCAAATGGTTGTTTTCAAGCTTTAAAACGTGTCTTAAGGGATGTTTTCAAGCTTGCACATGTGTGAGATGCAATGTTTTCAAGCATGTAAGTTATGTCCAAATTAATGTTTTCACGCTTGCAAATGAGTCTGAGTCAGAGTCAGAGTCAGAGTTTCTTTATTGTCATTCGCACCTCATGTGGTACATGTGGTGGAGCGAAATTATGTACACAATGTCCCAGTTACATCCGACAATAAAATGTATAAGAAAAACAGTAATAACATCTAAGATATGAACTAAGAAAAACATCAACTAAATATACACTAAGCACTCATAACAAAACATTGAACATCAGCACAAACATGAACATGAGTCCACGAGCAGATGTGCACGCATGAACACATCAACATTGAAACAGATCAGCAGCAACATGAAACAGATCAGCAGCAACATGATATGGTTTTTCACAGTGATTATTCTAGTTAGAGATTCATGAGTCTAACAGCCTCAGGGTAGAAGCTGTTCCTCAGTCTAGTAGTTCTACACGTAATGCTCCTTAACCTCCTTCCTGAGGGGAGTGGGGCAAAAAGTGTGTGTGCTGGGTGGGTGGGGTCCTTCATGATGCAGGTGGCCCTCTTCCTGCATCTGGAGGTGTAGATGTAGGTGTGATGGTGGGGAGACTGATTCCAACAGATTTCTGTGCAGCCTTCACCACTCTCTGCTGTAGTGAACTTAATCTGGTGTCACGACTAAGCCTAAGGTCAAAACCCTTGACCTTAAGAACCTTGTGGGACAGAAACTGTCATTTCATTGATTTGAATCCAGAGATACAGGTTCACCCATCCTGAGACTCTCTTTCTTGATAATCAAGTGAAAGAACACTCTCTTTTTATTATCATTACTATTTTACAAATGTTGATAATCAAAGTGTCTTAGTTCAAACCATTTTAGATGTTGCAGTGAACTAATCAATTTTATTAACTGTGTAATGATTTTTAATTCTCATGCAAAGTTAGAATTCATGTTGAGGTCTGTTACAGATTTTTATGCATTTTCTGATTTCTGCCTTTGAATGAGCAAGTGTACGTTTCCAGGGTCAGGAGTGAAGCAGACATGCGTTGAAACAACTGTCCTGTTTATATCCTCTCAGACGTCAACAGAGGGTTTTGGCACCTGTTTCTTAAACTCGCCAAAACAAAACTCTCTCTGTCTGTGAGAACATTTCTGATCTGTTCCATAACAATTCTTGCTACCTTCTAACCTTTTACGTCACAAAACACACCCCGTCTGGTCGGTTCTGGCCAATGGGAATACTCCCAGATGAACCGGGAAAACAGCTCTTTAAAATGTCGGTACTTCCTGGTCTAATCAGTTCTGTGAGGGTTCTGTGAGGGTTCTACTCGGTTCGGTTGAGTTCAGTTCTGTTCAGTTCTGTGCGGAGAAGCCCAGTTCTGGGAGCCGGGAAGATCCTGACATGACAACAGAGCTCTTCCGAGTTTCATGGGATTATAACATTTTCCACTGAGGTGAGCTGTGGGAAAACAGAATCTCGCCGCTACTCTGGACGAGTAACAGCATCCTACGGAGACGCTGAAGGGTGCGTTAAACGGAATCTCGCCTGAGACATCTCCAGGTAAAAGAGTCGATTTCACCACCTAAGTGTACTGTAAGGAAAAGCTGAAGAAAGCCCGGAGAGTTCCGTTCTGTCAACACTCCCTCAAACCCCATCTTTTACTCCCTCTAAACTTCTTTCCCATCTTTAAACTCTTCTATCAAGTAGATATTCTTCCAGATATTTTAGAAATGTCTGTGTAAAGTGCTCATCCACATCCGTGTGGGTAAAAGATCATAATTGTACAGTTTTCATAAATGTCTGTGGTGACGCAACGGAAAAATCATGGCCGTATGATTTTTCCTGATTGATCGCTTATGTTGTTATTTTCATAATTTGCCAAATTAATGTAAATGTTAATTAAATTGTAAATGTAAATGAGTCGGAACCAGTGGTGGAGTGGCTCCTAGGTTTGCCCCTAAGGAGGCCGGAACTGTCGGGGCCAGAGGCTCTGATGATCCCTGCGTAACCCCGAAGGATGGGCCATGGACCAGGGGCAGCCCAGTATACAGATGGATTGCCACAAACCTGGTGAGGTTGTGTAGGTGCTCCCACAACTCGGCTACCACCGGGTAGTATGAGGCTCGTGGCAGGATAGCACCCCTTGAACGATAGGGCACCGAGTTCAGAGCCGAGGTCCAGATGACTTTGCAGGTGCGCTCCGTTTCCATGCACATCGCTGCGGATACTTGCGGCAGACTATGAGGCTCGTCTGAGACAAGAATTCCATTCACCGCAGTTCTGGCCACCAAGCCAGAGTGACAGCACTGGCACCACCAGGACGAACTGACAGCCCAGAGATATTTGGTCTCTGTCAATCCTTTGTGACAGAAACAGCAGGTTACTTCAAGCTCCTGTAATGACAAATGGATGCAAAAAAAATGCAAATATGTCCAAATTGATGTTCTGACGTTTTCAAATGTGTCTGAGGGAATGTTTTCAAGCTTGCCAATATGTTTGAAGTGATGTTTTCAAGCTTGCCACTATGTCCAAAGGGATGTTTTCAAGCTTGCAAACGTGTCTTAAGGGATGTTTTCAAGCTTGCCAATGTGTGAGATGCAATGTTTTCAAGCATGTAAATTATGTCCAAATTGATTTTTTCACGCTTGCAAATGTGTCTGAGGGAATGTTTTCAAGCTTGCCAATAAGTTTGAAGTGATGTTTTTAAGAATGCCACTATGTCCAAATTGATGTTTTCGCACTTGCAAATGAGTCTGAGGTGGATAATTTCAAGCTTGTCCATGTTTCTTCTGAAGTGATGTTAACAAGCTTGCCAATATGTCTGAAAGGGATGTTTTCAAGCTTGCAACAATGGCCAATTGGTTGTTTTCAAGCTTTAAAATGTGTCATAAGGGATGTTTTCAAGCTTGCCAATGTTTGAGATGCAATGTTTTCAAACAAGTAAATTATGTCCAAATTGATGTTTTCACGCTTGCAAGTATGTCTGAGGGAATATTTTTAAGCTTGCCAATATGTTCGAAGTCATGTTTTTAAGTTTGCCACTATGTCCAAAGGGGTGTTTTCAAGCTTGCAAACATGTCTTAAGGGATGTTTTCAAGCTTGCCATTGTGTGAGATGCAATGTTTTCAAGCATGTAAATTATATCCAAATTGATGTTTTCACGCTTGCAAATGTGTCTGAGGGAATGTTTTCAAGCTTGCCAATATGTTTGAAGTGATGTTTATAAGTTTGCCACTATGTCCAAAAGGATGTTTTCAAGCTTGCAAATGAGTCTGAGGTGGATAATTTCAAGCTTGTCCATGTTTCTGAAGGGATGTTTACAAGCTTGCCAATATGTCTGAAAGGGATGTTTTCAAGCTTGCAACAATGGCCAAATGGTTGTTTTCAAGCTTTAAAAGGTGTCTTAAGGGATGTTTTCAAGCTTGCCAATGTGTAAGATGCAATGTTTTCAAGCAAGTAAATTATATCCAAATTGATGTTTTTGCGCTTGCAAATGTGTCTGAGGGAATGTTTTCAAGCTTGCCAATATGTTTGTAGGGATGTTTTTAAGTTTGCCACTATGTCCAAAGGGATGTTTTCAAGCTTGCAAACGTGTCTTAAGGGATGTTTTCAATCTTGCCATTGTGTGAGATGCAATGTTTTCAAGCATGTAAATTATATCCAAATTGATGTTTTCACGCTTGCAAATGTGTCTGAGGGAATGTTTTCAAGCTTGCCAATATGTTTGAAGTGATGTTTATAAGTTTGCCACTATGTCCAAAAGGATGTTTTCAAGCTTGCAAACGTGTCTTAAGGGATGTTTTCAATCTTGCCAATATGTGAGATGCAATGTTTTCAAGCATGTAAGTTATGTCCAAATTGATGTTTTCAGATTTGCAAATGTGTCTGACTGAATGTTTTCAAGCTTGCCAATTTTTCTAAAGGGATGTTTACAAGCTTGCCATTATGTTTGAAGTGATGTTTTTAAGCTTGCCAATATGTCCAAAGGGATGTTTTCAAGCTTGCAAACATGTCTTATGGGATATTTTCAAGCTTGCAAATGTGTGAGATGCAATGTTTTCAATCATGTAAATTATTTCCAAATTGATGTTTTCACGCTTGCAAATGTGTCTGAAGGGATGTTTTCAAACTTGTCAATGTGACTTTATTGGATGTTTTCAAGCTTATCCATGTGTCTGAAGCCATGTGTACAAGCTGGCCAATATGTCTGAAGGGATATTTTCAAGCTTGTTACTATTTCGGAAATGATAGTTTCAATATTGCAAATGTGTCTGAAAGGATGTTTTCAAGCTTGCAACAATGGCCAAATGGTTGTTTTCAAGCTTTAAAATGTGACTTAAGGGATGTTTTCAAGCTTGCCAATGTGGGAGATGTAATGTTTTCAAGCAAGTAAATTAAAACCAAATTAATATTTTCACGCTTGCAAATATGTCTGAGGGAATGTTTTCTAGCTTGCCAATATGTTTGAAGTGATGTTTTTAAGCTTGCCACTGCGTCCAAAGGGATGTTTTCAAGCTTGCAAACGTGTCTTAAGGGATGTTTTCAAGCTTGCCAATGTGTGAGATGCAATGTTTTCAAGCATGTAAATTATGTCCCAATTGATGTTTTCACGCTTGCAAATGTGTCTGAGGGAATGTTTTCAAGCTTGCCAATATGTTTGAAGTGATGTTTTTAAGCTTGCCACTGTGTCCAAAGGGATGTTTTCAAGCTTGCGAACGTGTCTTAAGGGATGTTTTCAAGCTTGCCAATGTGTGTGATGCAATGTTTTCAAGCATGTGTTATGTCCAAATTGATGTTTTCACGCGTGCAAATGAGTCTGAGTTGGATAATTTCAAGCTTGTCTATGTATCTTAAGGGATGTTTACAAGCTTGCCAACATGGCTGAAAGGGATGTTTTAAAGCTTGTAACAATGGCCAAATGGTTGTTTTCAAGCTTTAAAACGTGTCTTAAGGGATGTTTTCAAGCTTGCACATGTGTGAGATGCAATGTTTTCAAGCATGTAAGTTATGTCCAAATTAATGTTTTCACGCTTGCAAATGAGTCTGAGTCAGAGTCAGAGTCAGAGTTTCTTTATTGTCATTCGCACCTCATGTGGTACATGTGGTGGAGCGAAATTATGTACACAATGTCCCAGTTACATCCGACAATAAAATGTATAAGAAAAACAGTAATAACATCTAAGATATGAACTAAGAAAAACATCAACTAAATATACACTAAGCACTCATAACAAAACATTGAACATCAGCACAAACATGAACATGAGTCCACGAGCAGATGTGCACGCATGAACACATCAACATTGAAACAGATCAGCAGCAACATGAAACAGATCAGCAGCAACATGATATGGTTTTTCACAGTGATTATTCTAGTTAGAGATTCATGAGTCTAACAGCCTCAGGGTAGAAGCTGTTCCTCAGTCTAGTAGTTCTACACGTAATGCTCCTTAACCTCCTTCCTGAGGGGAGTGGGGCAAAAAGTGTGTGTGCTGGGTGGGTGGGGTCCTTCATGATGCAGGTGGCCCTCTTCCTGCATCTGGAGGTGTAGATGTAGGTGTGATGGTGGGGAGACTGATTCCAACAGATTTCTGTGCAGCCTTCACCACTCTCTGCTGTAGTGAACTTAATCTGGTGTCACGACTAAGCCTAAGGTCAAAACCCTTGACCTTAAGAACCTTGTGGGACAGAAACTGTCATTTCATTGATTTGAATCCAGAGATACAGGTTCACCCATCCTGAGACTCTCTTTCTTGATAATCAAGTGAAAGAACACTCTCTTTTTATTATCATTACTATTTTACAAATGTTGATAATCAAAGTGTCTTAGTTCAAACCATTTTAGATGTTGCAGTGAACTAATCAATTTTATTAACTGTGTAATGATTTTTAATTCTCATGCAAAGTTAGAATTCATGTTGAGGTCTGTTACAGATTTTTATGCATTTTCTGATTTCTGCCTTTGAATGAGCAAGTGTACGTTTCCAGGGTCAGGAGTGAAGCAGACATGCGTTGAAACAACTGTCCTGTTTATATCCTCTCAGACGTCAACAGAGGGTTTTGGCACCTGTTTCTTAAACTCGCCAAAACAAAACTCTCTCTGTCTGTGAGAACATTTCTGATCTGTTCCATAACAATTCTTGCTACCTTCTAACCTTTTACGTCACAAAACACACCCCGTCTGGTCGGTTCTGGCCAATGGGAATACTCCCAGATGAACCGGGAAAACAGCTCTTTAAAATGTCGGTACTTCCTGGTCTAATCAGTTCTGTGAGGGTTCTGTGAGGGTTCTACTCGGTTCGGTTGAGTTCAGTTCTGTTCAGTTCTGTGCGGAGAAGCCCAGTTCTGGGAGCCGGGAAGATCCTGACATGACAACAGAGCTCTTCCGAGTTTCATGGGATTATAACATTTTCCACTGAGGTGAGCTGTGGGAAAACAGAATCTCGCCGCTACTCTGGACGAGTAACAGCATCCTACGGAGACGCTGAAGGGTGCGTTAAACGGAATCTCGCCTGAGACATCTCCAGGTAAAAGAGTCGATTTCACCACCTAAGTGTACTGTAAGGAAAAGCTGAAGAAAGCCCGGAGAGTTCCGTTCTGTCAACACTCCCTCAAACCCCATCTTTTACTCCCTCTAAACTTCTTTCCCATCTTTAAACTCTTCTATCAAGTAGATATTCTTCCAGATATTTTAGAAATGTCTGTGTAAAGTGCTCATCCACATCCGTGTGGGTAAAAGATCATAATTGTACAGTTTTCATAAATGTCTGTGGTGACGCAACGGAAAAATCATGGCCGTATGATTTTTCCTGATTGATCGCTTATGTTGTTATTTTCATAATTTGCCAAATTAATGTAAATGTTAATTAAATTGTAAATGTAAATGAGTCGGAACCAGTGGTGGAGTGGCTCCTAGGTTTGCCCCTAAGGAGGCCGGAACTGTCGGGGCCAGAGGCTCTGATGATCCCTGCGTAACCCCGAAGGATGGGCCATGGACCAGGGGCAGCCCAGTATACAGATGGATTGCCACAAACCTGGTGAGGTTGTGTAGGTGCTCCCACAACTCGGCTACCACCGGGTAGTATGAGGCTCGTGGCAGGATAGCACCCCTTGAACGATAGGGCACCGAGTTCAGAGCCGAGGTCCAGATGACTTTGCAGGTGCGCTCCGTTTCCATGCACATCGCTGCGGATACTTGCGGCAGACTATGAGGCTCGTCTGAGACAAGAATTCCATTCACCGCAGTTCTGGCCACCAAGCCAGAGTGACAGCACTGGCACCACCAGGACGAACTGACAGCCCAGAGATATTTGGTCTCTGTCAATCCTTTGTGACAGAAACAGCAGGTTACTTCAAGCTCCTGTAATGACAAATGGATGCAAAAAAAATGCAAATATGTCCAAATTGATGTTCTGACGTTTTCAAATGTGTCTGAGGGAATGTTTTCAAGCTTGCCAATATGTTTGAAGTGATGTTTTCAAGCTTGCCACTATGTCCAAAGGGATGTTTTCAAGCTTGCAAACGTGTCTTAAGGGATGTTTTCAAGCTTGCCAATGTGTGAGATGCAATGTTTTCAAGCATGTAAATTATGTCCAAATTGATTTTTTCACGCTTGCAAATGTGTCTGAGGGAATGTTTTCAAGCTTGCCAATAAGTTTGAAGTGATGTTTTTAAGAATGCCACTATGTCCAAATTGATGTTTTCGC
>NW_023619703.1:0-8624 GCF_014905685.2 Nematolebias whitei
AAATTGTTGGCGTAAATCGACTCACTCTATCCGCCCCAAAGTTCGTTGTTTGGTTTTACTGTGGATCAAGGAAGTACAGACACTGAAACATGACAGACGCACTCTCTTTAAATTCAATAATCAAATTTAATAAATTAAATGATTAACAGTCACAGATTACTTTTGTATTTGATTAAATGTTAGTTAAAGTACAAAATAAAACATTGAATGCGCATTCAATGGAGACAAACGATACAACCTGTAAGAGTGATCTGAAGTCAGCCCTTGCTCTGCGTTGTCTGCTGAAAGAGGAAGTGCTGCTCAGCTATAGTCTAAATTAGGGCGGTGCTTGGTCAAGGCTTCTAGAATGTTCACTTGCTCAACGTGTATAGGGCAGTGACTCACTCTAGCTTCTAGAATATTCACTTGCTCAACGTGTATTGTGCAAAGTCCGGTTGGGTGGGTGCTGTCACAAATAAAAAACAGGAAGTATACTAGTCACACTTTAAGCTTTAGAAATTGTACAAGCAGAAACAGATTTTATTTTACAACAATTCCCCCTTTGGACCTCTAAACCAGAGGTCCAAACCTTTAAAATAAAATCAGCAATCTATCTGCTGCGGCGAGGAACCATCTCAAAGTCCTCAAGGTCATACCCTCTCCGCATGAGGAGTTGACGGGTGATTTCTGGGTCTCTCTTCTCTAAAGTGGATGTGATAAGGCGCACTGTCAGTGACCTCAGGCAAGGGATGCAACAGCAACCACAAGTAATCAGATTTGGACAAAATATAAAATGTATATTTTAAGTGTAAAAATAAGATGTATATTAGTAAAGTTTTTATAAAAATGAAGAATTTAAAATCTGAATAAAATGCAATACAAAATGTCAAGTGAACATATAGAATATAAATGCAAGTGTAGGCTAGTGGTACGAACGAAAACTCATAATATATATGACGAACTTATAAGACTTCAATTCCTCCTCCAGCAGCAAGGCAGTTGTCTCCCTTGAACACACAAAAAGAGAGTACAAAATTATTGCTATGAAAATTGTTATCAAAAAATGCTTCAAAAGGTTAAAAAAATCAAAATGTCAATAAAATATTAGTACGACATCAGAATGTGCCACACGTACTCAGGGGCATTCCCCTGGGGTGCTCAGAGATATTGAATCCTCCTATGTCTCTGAGTTATCTTCGTGGAATGTGAGACTCTAATTATGTAGTGTTTCTGTCGATTCTAAGTGTCTGTAATATGTGTGAATATTCCAGCACCGAGTGGCCCCCTTCAACAAAGTCCTTCCGGGCCGGCACGCAACTATACTCGGCTGCTTTGGTCTACCAAGACGTGAGAGTCCAGTTTTCGATTCCTTGGCACAGATCCTTAACTCCTTCCTGGTTCTCGAACTAGGGCACACTGACTCCAATGGTACCAGGTGTCCCCCTTTCCTCTCAGGCGGACTGCATGAGATGTTCGCTCCGTCACCTGAAAGGGGCCCTTCCACCGGGGCTCCTGCCACTTCCTTTTAATAACCCTCAGCAATACCCACTCCGCAGTGGGGAGGGCTGGTTCCTTTAGCTCCTCAGTCGGACTCCGCTTGTTGTGTACCTGCTGAGTATAGTTAGACACCAATGCTTTTAACTCTTGAAAGTATACCTTATGGTCCATCTTACGATCCTCCTCACTGGTCAGTGAGCACGCATGTGGTCCAGGAAAAGGTCGACCTGTGGTTAACTCATAGGGAGAAAAGCCAGTTCCATTATTAACAGAAGTTCTTACTGTCATTAGTGCGATTGGTAATGCGTCAACCCAATTCAATTTAGTCTGTGCACAGATTTTACTTAATTTTTGTTTTATGTTCTGATTCATTCTTTCAACTTTACCTTGTGACTGAGGATGATACACGGTCCCAAACGCATGTTTTAGGCCTAACATTTTTTCCACAGCCTGCAGGTCTGTGTTTTTAAAGTGAGTTCCATTGTCTGATCTGATTTTTTCAGGGAATCCGTGTCTGGGAATGTAATGGTTAATCAGAAACTTAATAACAGTTTTGCTGTCTTCTCTTCTTGCAGGTATGGCTTCTGGCCACCCTGTGAGGGTATCAACACACATCAGCACATATCTGTAACCTTTAACAGGTTCCAGCATGTCAGTGTAATCTATAATTATCTCCTGTCCTGGCCTGAATAGGAGTGGAAATGTTCCTTGTTCCGGTTTAACAGCTGGTCGAATATTGTACTGTAAGCAAACTTTACAGGTTCCAATGTGTTCAGTTATCATATCATTTAAATGAGGGTGCCACCATTGTTGAAGATTCCTGAGCATTTGTCTGCTTCCCACATGAGCTAATCTCTTCTTTATAAACCTTCTGTACACAGTCATGTGTGTGTGTTGTGTTCATTCCATCGGCCATGTTTATCCCTTCATGTAGGAATAATAAGTTTGGTGCGGCTAAAATGTTACTCATGCGTCTTTGTTTCAAGGAAGTCATTGTGAAAAGTTCAGAGTTGACATAAGCCACGATGTTGTGTGATGTCAAAATGTGTAGTGGATGACCCATCACTATATGTGCGGTTTTGGAAACAATCTTACTCAATCCCACTGCCACCTGCGTGCATGACGGATGGCGCTTTTCAGTACCATCCATCAGCACACTAGCGTACATCAGGACGTGTCTGTCTCCCCCCTTTTTCTGAAACAAAACGCCATTAATGGTATGTTTTGCTTCAGAAACATCAAGATGGAAGGGTAGCGTGTAATCTGGCAGGGCCAAGTCAGTGGCTCTAGATAAGAGTTGTTTAAGGGCGATAAATGCCTGTTCTGCTTCAACCGTCCAAACCAGATTAGATTTTAACTTTCTCATGCCTTGTTCTTTGACCATATCACGAAGGGGTGTGGTTAGTTCACTGTAATCGGGGATGTAATGCCTGCTGTACCCGGTTAGGCCTAAAAAAGATAACATATCCTGAACTGTTGTGGGTTTAGGATGATGTAAGATTGAAGCTCTGTGTTCAGGGGAGAGGGTCGTGCCTCTCGCTGAGACCAGCCTACCCAAGAAGGAGACCTGTGTACGAACGGCTTGAAGTTTAGATCTGCTGACTTTGAAACCCGCATCATGGAGATGAAGTAGGACAGCCTGTGTGGCTGTAAGGCAATCCTGTGCTGTTTCTGATGTTATTAAGAGATCATCTACGTACTGCAACAATGTTGTACCAAGTGGGAGTGGAAGTGAGACAAGTATATCTTTCAAAACTTGATTGAACAGACCAGGAGAAAGCGCAAAGCCCTGAGGTAGACGAGTATAACGGTACTGCTGACCATTAAATGTGAAAGAGAAGATGTCTCGCACTTCCTCTGACAGGGGAAGACAAAAGAAAGCATTTGCTAAGTCAATGCATGTAAACCATTTTTGCTGAGGTTGCAACTGTGTCAATGCTACATAAGGATTTGGAACCGGTGATGTGGGTGTCTTAAGCATGGCATTAATTGACCTCAGATCATGTACCATCCTGTACTTCCCAGTTCCATGTTTTTCAACCGGTAAAATGGGAGTGTTCCAAGCTGATTGTGAATGTTCTAAGACCCCTGCTCTCAGTAACCCTTGGACTGTGTCAGTTAGTCCTTGTTCAGCCTCTGGTTTGTGAGAGTATTGGTACAACCAGATGGGGTCGTAGTGGGTTAGGTCAAATGTAACAGGAGTACAGTTAACAAGACCCACGTCCTCAGGTCCCTGGGACCAAAGTGTAGGAGGGAGTGTGTCTAACATTGGGGAAACCTTGGAATGGTCAGTTTTTTCTCTGCCATGATCTCTAGAAATTATTTCATGTTCTAGTTTTCCAACATCATGTGCCACAATATCAATACTGTAGCAGTCAGTTGATGGTGAGTAAGCAAGTTGTGGTATTTGTGTTGGGGCCCAATCAGTGGCAGTAACTGCTGCCTTGACCATTGGGCCCAGGTCCTTAGCCTGATGTGTGGGAGCTAATGCTAGTGAGACATGTGGAACTGCTTCAGTAGACATCATGTACCATTCCTGTTGGGATGGTGTGAGTGTGACATGAGAAGCTACGCCTTGTGGACCTATAATAAGCCTATCAGATGTTAGAGGCCACTCAGTGTCCTGCAAATCTTGGGAGAAACACTCCTTATAGCAATCGTCGGAATGTCGGTCATAAAACAGAGTAACGTGAAGGGGGTCGAGAGGTGGAACATAGGGACGAAGGGCGTCCAACCATGGCTTCCACATCAGGTAGACCGAGCAAAGTCCAGTGTGGTCAGGTGTTTCAGGGCGCAACAGTGCCCAGTAGATGTCAGCGACCTCTTCTTGTATTGGCTGTACCAAGCATTGTGATGACAGAGAAGAGGGAGATGCAGAACAAGTCCAAGTAGTCCCATTTGGCAAAGTAACTCTCAAACCAGTCTGTTCACATAAGATGGTTGCTCCCATCTTTTTCAACAAGTCTCTACCCAGTAAGTTAACTGGCACATCCTTAGACAAAACAAAGGGATGAGTCAACGACTGTGGACCTGCTGTAATCAGGAGGGGTTCGGTTAATGGCAGTTTTTGTTGCACCCCAGAGAATCCAACCACAGAGACAGTGTCCGAAGTGGCGTGTTCAATAAATCCCTGATCGTTAAGGGTCGAGTAGGTGGCTCCTGTGTCCACTAGGAATGTTAGGTCTTTATTCATGACCTTCATTCTCACCATAGGGTCTGCTCCTCCCCCTACGGTGTGATTACTCTGTGGGGTGTGTCATTGCTGATAATATCCACCTGGTGTCGTGCGAGGTGGACCCTGCATTCCAGGGTTCGGTGCCTGTGGCGCCATCTGGTGGTTGGGAGCTGAGTGGGAATGTGCTCCTTCTCTTTGGGCGTGGGCCTGCTTGTGGTAACAGTCACGAGCCCAATGGCCTGGCTTCTGACAGTAATGGCAGACATCTTGTGCTCTGTTTCCCTGTATGTAACCTCGGTTATGGTCCCTGCCCCGAAAGCTCCCTCTCCCTCCCCATTGTCCTCTAGACCGCCCCCGAGGATATGCAACAGGAGGTGGGGTTTGGATAGTTACAGGACACTGGTAAGTTGGTTCAGCCTGTACCATCTGTTTTGGTTCTTTTTTAGACTGAACTACGTCTCTGGCCTGTTTCAACTGCAGTTTTAAGAGCTGAGTTTGCATGTCTTTTAATTCTGTAGAGTTTTTAACATCATCATCTGCAGCAGCCTGCAAGTGGTGGATAAGATGACGTTCCCACTGGCCTGCATCAGCAGTGGGAAGGTCTGGGTTTGTCTTCATGGCTTTACTCACAGCTGTTGGGACACCATCAAGGATTGCTTGTCTGAAAAAATATCTCTGACTTTGTCCCTGGCCATGACAGTGAGTTCTGTCATGTGTTGTGGATAGAATACCACGTCGTGTTCAAAACGGCGGAGGTGTCGCCCTTCGTATAAAAGATTTATTTGACACAACATGGGTTACAGATATTCAGAGACAAACAGTTACTTTAATAAGATATATGCATATAAATGGAGCATTAAGAACAAACCGCCTCCTGCGTGCCTCTCTGAAAATGCTCAGTGCGCGTGTGTCATTCCCGGCCTTTTATCCCCGTCTGAGAAGGCTAGCTTCCTGATTGGTTCAGCTTCTGTCGCTATGGTTACGACGTAGCCCGCCCCCTCAAGGACGTTACGTCTATATTTCAGATAAGTTTTGGTTCGGCTTTTGTTCAAAGTTTAACTTGCCATTATACTTTAGGGATATAAAATGATTCGTGTCTAAATTGTTTATGCGTAATAATTAATAACTATTAATTATTACCTATCTCCTGGGTGTTAATTCACTATCTGTTGGAGGTCTGGTGATTCTGTTTTTAAGGCAGAATCATCTTAGTTTCTGTGTCTGCGTTTAAAACCGTTAACACTGTTTGTTTAACATGATAACACTGATTTGAAATAGTTGTTTATTTCTAGGAATAATTATATTATCTAACTTATGTTCGTGTTTTTATTTGGATCATGGTTATACTCTTAATTTGATTTTACTTAGTCCAACTATACTGTCTAAATTAAAGAGCTGTTCTAGCTTTATTTATGTTAATCAGTCTGCTCTCTGGCCTGATTTGATTGCTTGTAATTTATCAAATGTGAACTTGTAAAATTATCTTTAGCTACTATGAGATTATATTTAAAGGTCAACTAGTTAGAATTAGCAAACACTTTCTATAAACATAGTTCAACCTTGGAAGAAAGACACACACACACTTTATATGACCTGACATTTGAGTGCTTGATAGGAATTATAAAAAGGTATAAAATATTAAATCCAACACATGCCACTCCTGTTTACACTGATCAAGGTACGCTATGGGGTTCTGTCCCGGTTTCCAGAGAAACTTGGGTACACCCGCTCCCTCAGGGAGTGGATAGGCCTCTCTAAGGGCTCCTGCAAATCTATGGAGATGATTTGTCATGGGCTCTGAATCGAGGACCGTATAATTCCAACCTGCTGCCCGTTCCAATTCATCCATCCTAGTGGACGTTACACATCTTCCCAACAAGGCTCTCACATCTCCTACCGCTAGTGTGATACCTTTTGTAAGACTGTCAACTGCATTTAACCACTTACTACCCCCTTCAGTCAGTGGGGGCAGTTTTTCAACCAAAGCCTGAATGTCACCAAGTGCAAAGGGTTTGTATCTGATCTGCGCACCCGCCTGGAGCAGAGGAAAGCTGTTGCTCGACAGGGAGGGGTAGTCAAGTTGGTGAAACCCTGTAGTTTCCTCATGTTCTGAAGGCAGGGATGTACTGGGTGATGCGGTCAATGAGAGGGATGTACTGGGTGGAGGCTGAAGAGTAGCCATGATGTCTGAAGAGATCCTGAGTGGGGATTCAGTATAGAAAGGATTTTTTGAAGAACCTGTCAGTGAGTCAGTCAACACAGGTCTGTTTCTCCAGCCCGGGGCTTCCAGAAGAGCCTGTCTCTGCCCCACCCCTGTGAATGAGAATAGTTCAGGTGCCTGCGGGCGAGGCAACGATGCCTGTGTGTTGAGAGGTGCTGAGTAGTTGTCTGCAGCTTTCTGTAATGTGTGTACTTTAATAAAGTCTCAAAAACCGGAGGAGCTCACTGATCCTGTCTCATCTGTTACGGTCAGGTTGTCCTGGGCTCTGGTTTCCATTCTGTCTAGTGAAGGAGGGGCTCCCTCTATCTCTATTTTTCCCCCCTCACGTGATATACCGGATACATGTTTTTAACAGGAGGGGCAGATGGAATGCTGCTGTGGGTGTAAGGAGGAAGTGTTAAGCTGCCTGGTTGTTCACTCTTCTCACCCAACATCAGATGTGACACACCCTGAGCTATCAACACCAGTTTTAACCATTCCTTTTTCTCACTTTCAGCTGCCACTTTCAACTTCCTGTATTTCCCCTTCTGTAGGGCGTTGGCCTCTTTCTTTTGTTTGTCAAAATGCTCTTCCTCGTCTTTACACTATTTTATTTTTTCCCACATCTGATTTATAACGTCTGCTTTGCCTCGTTTGTCACTTATCTCTTCTAATTTTTTTTACGAGAGCTTTCTCCTGTTTCTTATCCTGTCCTGACATCGTTATGGCCTGTGTTAAAATTGTTAGTTGCTCTTTTAACGATTTAAAGTCCTCATTTCCGTATTTCTGTCTACACTGCTCTGCCATTTCGACATTCAATTCCTTCTGCATTCTTTGAAAGGAATTCACTTTCACACACCACACCTAGGTATTTTATTGTCACAGGAACCAGTTCAGGAACTCTTTTCCTTATCTCAATCACTCTCAGTGGTCTTATGGTTTGACAGGACGAACAACACTTAGACAAACAACACAAGACTGACCACTTCACCTCATTCACGCGAAACTCTGACGCCAGAAAAATTCAACAGTGGCTGCTTCCCACAATACAACTTGATTGTAGTTTTTTTTTTTTTTTTTTTTAGATGAAATGTGTGTTGACCCCTTTTTTGTGCAGGAAAGGTATTTTATAAGTAGTCTGTGACTGTATTTTATTATATTAAAGAACTAATTATTATTTTTATATTATCATTATTATTATTATTATTATTATTATTTATCGTTGGTTTATAGATCGTCTGCCTTCACGTATTAGCGCTTTTACGTTTTTATCTCACCCAGTCCCGCACTTACTTAATGAACTTCCAATTTTTAAGTAAGTTTAAATTAACACTGTTTTCAGTTAGACACCAACCTAACAAGTTTACAGTTCAACTTAGTCTCAGAGTTACAGGGATGACGGCGAATAAATGATTTATCCTACAACCCCACCCCCTCTGGTCCAGAGACCCGTCGATCTCTGGTGGGCTCGACTACTGCGTGATTTATCTGGGACTGGTTTTATTACTTATTCACTATCGCGGATCCGAACCTACAACATAATAATCCTCTATTTAATGGGAGTCCAACACACTGAGAAATTTGCCTATAAAAAGCCCAATCACAGATTTTGTTTAAACAGGCATCTGCTTACCTTTGTTTGAAGAGTTGTGGCCACAGGTCAGTGTTCTGGACTCTGCTGTCCCTTCCTGTCCGTATCAAACCAATCTCGGTGGAACCTCCAAATTGTTGGCGTAAATCGACTCACTCTATCCGCCCCAAAGTTCGTTGTTT
>NW_023619704.1:0-8623 GCF_014905685.2 Nematolebias whitei
CTACTATTCCTACTTTGTGGTTTTTCACTTATCGCGGGGCTACAGATCCCCCAACATAAAAGAGGGATTACTGTATATAAATAAACTGAATTTAATTGAATAAACTGAATTTTTAGATACATTTGAAAGTATGCAAAAATATTCTGCTTTGATGTAGATGTATTCAATATTTTTGTAGTTTCATGCCAGGAACTATTTATTGATTTATTCAAGATGTACAGAACATAAAATTCACAGAAAAAAAAAAAAAAAGATTTGTGATTTGTCTTCCCACAAAACACATTTATTTAGTTTTTAACTGGATGTAGCTGGATTGCTGAATGCTTTTAAATTAATTATAGTGGTGTTGTTTTGCACTTGTTTCCTTGACATCAGCTACTTCATGGTAAAATATTGTAAACCTTTTAACTATAAACTTTGCTTTTAAATCTCCACTGCAACCTTATTAAATTAAATGTTAGAATACTAGCACTGTGGTCGGGGTCAAATTGCAATCTGTAAACAAGTTACAAGTTAAAATAAATATCCAATATATTTTACTTGTGTATTAAAAAAAAAAAGTCCTGTTCAACAAAATTCCTGCCATGCAGTTCTTAACATTGTACTCGTGGAGCTTCAGGGTGCAATATTTCATGGCCTCCCACTAATTCTTCAGGCACAATCATCACATAAATGCAGTCAGGCAGAGGTAGGAGTAGATAAAAGTAAATTTAGTATTGTGCTAGGAAAACCCCTAGTCCTTTTTAGGTCCTACACAATCCTGCTGAAGCGGTAGAAACACAGTTATCACTGATCCCTGGTTCAGAACACAGCACTCAGGCTGCAGATGATACCCAGCTCAGAAAAAAAAATAACAGAAACAAATGTCAAGAGGCAGGAGGGAGAGAAATAAAGTGGTCAAGGTGAAAAAAACAACAACACACTATTTGACTCACAAGAAAACTGGGAAAGGATAGCTGTGTGGTCCTCAACAATACAATGCATTACTGTATTATATCTGGCCTGAAGTTGATGCATACGTGGTCAGATTTGTGAGTCAAGTGGAGGAAGGAACAGTAGAGAAACAGGTCAACCTACATTACAATTATCATGAATGAGCATCATAATACAAAATATAGGTTTTATTTACTATTACATTTAATATGATAAGTGAAAAACCATGAAGTAGGGACAAAGTACTTTGTAGTGGTCCAAGTAGTCAAGTAGTAATAGTAAGTAGTAATTTATTTTAGTATATATATATATATATATATATATATATACAAAGTATATATTTATATGCAAATATGCAATAGCTGTCTTTGTTTGTATTACTACTATTGTTTTATTGGTATTTTACTGCAAATTTTATCATATTTTTTTGTTATTAAACTCACTTTTATTTCATTAATCATTATTTTATCATAAAGTAAGAGATCGATAGGCGGATAGGTGCAGCGTCTGCAGTGAAGCGGGCGCTGTACAGGTCTGTCGTGGTGAAGAGAGAGCTGAGTCAAAAGGCGAAGCTCTCAATTTACCAATGGATCTACGTTCCTACGCTCATCTATGGTCATGAGCTTTGGGTTGTGACCGAAAGAACGAGATCTCGGATACAAATGGCTGAAATGAGTTTTCTCCGCAGGGTGTCTGGGCTCTCCCTTAGAGATAGGGTGAGAAGCTCAATCATCCGGGAGGGACTCAGAGTAGAGCCGCTGCTTCTCCACATTGAGAGGAGCCAGTTGAGGTGGCTCGGGCATCTGGTTAGGATGCCTCCTGGACGCCTCCCTGGTGAGGTGTTCTGGACACGTCCCACCGGGAGGAGGCCCAGAGGAAGACCCAGGACACTCTGGAGGGACTATGTTTCTCAGCTGGCCTGGGAACGCCTCGGAATTCCCACGGAGGAGCTGGACAAAGTGGCTGGGGAGAGGGAAGTCTGGGCCTCCCTACTTAAGCTGCTACCCCCACGACCCGACCCTGGATAAGCGGAAGAAAATGGATGGATGGATATTTTATCGTATTTTACCTACAATGTTGTTTTCTTGTGGAGCACTTTGGTGAACTGTGGTTGTGGGATTTGTCACACTTTTTTTTTGTCTTGCCTCTGTGTGCACTTTCTTGCTTTGTTCCTTTTTTTTAACCTGCTGCTTTGTCTGCCTTTATTCTTTAGTTTTAGTTTTATTAAATATCTTTATTGTTGCATCTAGTCTTCATGTTTCAGTCTTAAATCCTTACTTCTGACATATTCAGAAATATTTTTAATCTATTGCTCAAAAGGTTATAATCATTCACAAATATGTGTCTAATTTGAAGTCCTGATGGATCTATAATAGTAAGCTGGGATTTTCTAAAAATAAAGCGATAAAAATTGGCAAACCACACTAATTACACGTGTTGCAAAAACTCAAGTTTTTTTTTTACAGCCCAGAATATTTTTAAATTGTGCAAACTGGTCAGCATTTAAATGCTGCATGGATAGTCCAGTTATAAATGAAGAATAGCTCCCTCAAAACTTACAACACCTGTGGCATTGTGCTGTGTGATAAAACTGCACATTTTAGAGTAGCCTTTTATTGTGGTCAGCCTAAGGCACACCTTTGCAGTAATTGAGCTGTCTAATCAGCATCTTGACATACCACACCTGTGAGGTGGATGAATTATTTCGGCACAGGGGAAGTGCTCACTAACACAGATTTACACCAATTTGTGAACAAAATTTGAAAGAACACGTCCTATTTTGTACAAAGAAAAAAGTCTTGAAAAATTGGAGCAAAAACAACATTTTGTGTTTATATTTCTGTTCAGCTTATGTAATGCATTGCACTTTGGGAAGTGATTTACACACAAACAAAAAATAACTTTTATACACATATTCTACTACTAATATTCTAGTACTAAAATTCAAATTTTTTGAGACACACCTCGTCAGTGTGAGCGAACAGCTGCCGAAACACACAGTCATGTTCAAGGTGAAATTAGCCTTTTAGAAAAGCAGCAGCAGGTGTTTATAGAAAGAATATGGGATTGTTTCTTAATCCCACAGAGAGGAATATTGGATAAAATATAATAACCTATGGGAAGTGTGAAAATGTAATTAAAAAAAAAACATTAAAGCGCATGTCTTTTGCGTTCTTGTTTATGTGTACATTTACTTTGACCACAGTAGATTCTGAGTCCAGTCTGTCATTTTGATGGACGGCAGCAGCATGCAAAGTACTCACAAAAGGCTCGCTCCGGCGTCTGTTTGCTCCTCTCTTTGAGCAAAGTGGTGCATCACATTGAGCAAACAGTGACAGCAGGTTTTATACGCTGAGCAGCCTGTTGGTGAGACAGTTGAGGTCAAACCTTTTGACAGAGCAAAAAGTCATGCTTTACAAAGTGACTCTAATGTATAATGATGCGCCGTCCAAACGGATGTAGATCTCAAGTTGGCGTTCATCCTGGATAACATTTAAAATGTGCAATAATTTAAGATTTTTTTTTTTGTTGTTGTTTTTTTTAGTTGACATAATGCAAAGTGTACTTGACAGAGTTTGTCGTGCAATTTGTGTGCTAGTAGCAGGTATAAGCAGATACAGAATGACTAATGGTTTGCAATTAAATGCTTCAAACTGATGCTCTGGGATTATTGTTTGAGATCCTCTTATAGTTCAGTGATGGATCTGACAGCAGTGCTGACAGAGTCGCAGCCAATCACCAGCTATTCTCTAACAAAGACTCACATGACACATATACTGTCGTGCCTCTTTGTTCTCCAGGGGCTTTAGTTTTATGTTTTGTGAAATGTCTCTCACATAATGACAAAAGTACATTTGAACTAAGCTGTACCAAATTGTATTTGATTCTGTTCCAGTGTACTGCAGTAAGATGGGATTGGAATGAATCTTACCAAAGTACCTGGCTCAAATACATTATTGGTGCTCTGAACAATTTGGGTGATTATTGAATTTGTCACAAAGAAACAGATTCAAAACTTTATTAAGGGATTCATTTCATTGTCCAGAATCTCACCCAGACATCTGAATGTGGCTGCTAAATTGAAAATAGTTCCTGTAGCTGAATTTCTGTTATAGGAGAGTTGCCATAGAAATATTATCTTGCTTATACATTTGTTTTTTTTAACATCAACAAAGAACACCATATCCAACTGTCAATTAATGCATGCAAATCTTTATGCTAAACATGAGCTGTGTAGTAAGGTGCCAGGGCCTTACGTCTTGGCTGACCTATAGTTTAGTCAAACAGTTTGCTTGTGCCAGCACATTGTCTTGCTTTGACAAAAGGTTTAGCAAATTATATACCATATTTTCCGCCGTACATGTCGCACTGCCGTTTAAGGCACATCAGTCCAAAAATGTATAATAAAGTGGAAAATAACTATTAATACGTTGCTTTGCCATATGAGTTGCATCTATTATGCCTAACCGCTGACGCATCGCATTTGTTATGCATCACCGCTGACAACCCAGAAACGTGGGCCGGAGTATTACCAAAAATCAATTGACTGCCAGAATGGCGGCCACAGAAGCGTGCATGGGAGGAGTTCAGCAATAATGTACCAAGATTAACACTTAAAAACAATTCTTTGTTTGCTCGACTTTACAGTAAAGGTGTGTCTTAGTTGAACTGTTCCTTAATAAATAATAATAATTACGTTATCACTGTATGTTTACAAACAATGGCGAAATTAGTTTCTGTAATTAACCCATCCACCACCAGGTGGTGCAGTGGGCAGCTATTGACAGCGCCCGGGGGGCATTTTGGGGATGAGGTGTGCTGCCCAGAGACACCACGAGGTGTGCAGTGACTGGGAATCGAACCAGGGACTTTCGGGTCCCGGGCCGGCTGCCCTGCCTCTAATGGTCAAATCAGCTGCATTTCACCTGAGCGGTGCGGTGAAATGCAGCTGATTTGACGTTTGCTCCAGGAGGTCCGGAGCGAGACGAAGGTGGCCTCTATGGCAAGCCAAGTGTCTGATTAATAGCCACTTTTACCTATTAATGAGACACTTGGCTTGTCTTAATGCTCAAGGACCCTCTAGTGCCTGAAAATGGTAGTGTTCAATATTTTTCATGTCAGAATGAATGAAATCGTCAAATCTCTGTCAAAAATTGGGTTATAAATATGGGGAAAAAAACATATATTAGTTGCTTTGGTGTATAAAACGCAAGACTTGCAAATTTATGAAAAAAGTGTGACTTATACGGCGAAAAATATGGTACGCTTTGTTGTAAATAAAAACACTGCCTCTTCATAATATACATTTTGTCATGAAAAGGTGAATGCAGTCTCCATTTCCTACAGGAGCTAAAATAACTTTAGTTTAAAGTGTCATTACACAACCATATAAAAGGTGTTTAGTTAACGTTACAGTAATTTTAAACTCCAAACCTCATTTGTGATGAATGGCATGACCTTGTTCAGATTATATTCATCCATCTCTTTATAAAGATTATGATGTGAAAGATTTGCTGCTGTTTTGAGTGTTTTTGCTGCTGTTTGCTGCTAACACCATAACAAGATACAATGAGGTGTGAAACTGCCATTGAAAGACAATTGTATCTTGTTTTTTTTTTCCATACAGAAGGAGCTGCAGTGTTTTTGTAATTTCAGGTAGTTTTCTTTACCTTTCACATTTCAGTATTCATTGTGACCCTCTCCTCTTTTAACCTGCTCCTTTGGTATTAGCTTTACCACCATGTGAGGTTCTTTCTTTTGCCCACTAGCATAATGAATCACATGGCATGGCCCTAGTTGGTGAGGTCTTGTCTCCTCTCTGCTGCCTGAGGAGCCATGTCAGATTGATGTACCAGTCACCTAGAGACTCCCTCGCATTGTGATTAGAGCAGCCAACCGTCTACCCCAACTATACAGGGCTTCACCACAGGACAGATACACATTTTCTCTCACACACCAATGGATACAGACTTAAATAGCAAAGGTGATGCAGCAGTCACACAAGCTTCAGTGTGTTTGTGCCCCCAGCTATGTTTCCTGATGTTAAGCCTCTCATTAAGCTCAAACCCATTCCCCTTGAACACAGCACGCTCCCAGCCATATTTTTTAATTAGTTTGTTTAGCCTTCCTTATGACTCAAGGATGAAGCTGCCCTCCTCCAGCACTTGGTCATTCATTTCCCAACCTTTGCAGGGGCTGGGATTCTGGCAAGATTTCAGATGATGTGTAAAGGCACAGGTGAGTCAGTTGCACTGATCGCTGCTGTTTAGTTGGGCCAAAATCAAAACAGTCTGAGAAAATAATAAAAATAGCTTTATTTCGTAGGGTGTATTTTAGGTCATTATTCTATCAAAATCAGGGGGAATAAATAAAACTAAGCATCCTAAATCAAAATAATCAAATATCCATCCATCCATCCATTATCTTTTACCCGCTTCTTCCATTTTGGGTCACGGGGGTTGCCGGTGCCCATGTCCAGCAATCACTGTACGAGGGATGGGATACACCTTGGACAGGTCTCTAGTCCATCACAGGGACACAAAGAGACAAACAACCATTCACTCTCTCACATCTAGGGACGATTTAGAGTTAGCAATCAGCCTAACATGCATGTTTTTGGTCTGTGGGAGGAAACCGAGTACCTTGAGAAAACCCAGACATATACGGAGAGAACATGCAAACTCACCCCAGAAAGGCCCCCAGACCGGGCTTTGAAATGGAGACCTGCTCGCTGAGAGGCAGAAGCTCTACCAGTTGTGCCACCGTGCTGCCATAATCAAATATCCAATTTATTGTTATTATTATAGTAGTAGTAGTAGTAGTAGTAGTAGTAGTAGTAGTAGTAGTAGTAGTAGTAGTAGTAGTAATACAAAAATATTTAAAGAACAAATTATTGAATTTGTTATGCATCTTCAGCTTTTAGACTACAGTAGTCCCTCCTTTTTCATTGGGGCTTCTTACCCTGAAGTCCCGAGATAAGTGAAAAGCTGCAAAGTAGGAACAGTTGTACAATTAGTAAGAAGTAGTGCATTTTATTATTTAAATATATTTTAAGGCATTTTAAACCCTTCCCACATTATAAACAATGTTTCTAAACTCTAAGCCAGGGCAATACAAATGGCGGACCGCGGGCCATTTCCAACCTGCGGGTGACTTCAATCAGGCCCACTTGATAAAAATAATAAATACATTGTGGGGTGGGGGGTGAGGGGATATGGGTTTGGGTTTTGGTTATTGCATTTATGATTGAATGAAATGGAATAAACACATTTAAAAGGAAACATATCATTTTAAACTTTGATTTATTTATATAATGATTTTAATTACTGGATGTACTTTGGTGAAGATTCTCAGTCATCCAGGATGATGCTGGATTTTGAGTCCCCGAGCTGCTGGCTTTCAGAAACTGCGGCCCCCTGAGCAGTTTTGTTGAATAGCCCTGCTCTAAACACTGTAAAAGAGCACAGAATGTCATGATTTCAGCTCCCTGCCTCATCTGCTCTTTACCACCTGCAAGCGCTCTTGGCCATGCCCACTTCACACTGCATGGTGAGCAGCTGAGCAGCTGCAGCAGGAAGTTTATCCTGCAATATGGGCTGCACAAAGGTGCAGGAGGAAGCTTTTTGTGCAGCTTTGGACTTCACATATGTGAGGCTGGTGCTAAATAATTTAAAACAATTTATTTTTAAACAAAAATTCCATGCTGATTGTGCGGCTCATCCATCAATCAGTCAATTGTGTGTCATGTCCACTGTTACTTTGAAAAACCGTGATAGAGCGAGTCCGCAATAAACAAACAGCAAAGTAGCGAGGGACTACTGTAAATCCTCGTCAGTTATTTAATTTTGAATAAGCTGCAACATAGAGCTGGACAATAATTTGATATCAATCACGATGATATGAGTATTAAGCACATTTTCAATATTTCGATAGGATTACAGCGTTTCACTGACACATTTCTTTTTCTGTTCGGGTTGAAGCGGCCACTTCAGTTTCAACCCGGACAGAAAAAGGTGCGACGCAACTACCTAAGTGCGTGGTGACGTAATGTTACGCAGAGCTCAAGTCCAGAAGGCGTTAGTGGTAGCAGGCTAAGCTAGGCTAATCTCTAACGCGCGTTAAGTTTTCTCTTCAAAAAGAGTGCCCATGATCATCAGAATGTGACTGAACAAGCTTTCACAAGCGAAGAGAAAGCAGATGACATCACTGATAAGAGAGGAAAAACTAATTTGCTGGTTTGGAAGTGGTTCGGCTTTCGACGATCCGAAAAACAGCAGGTTTCAGTCAGAGTGCTGCAAAATGTGACGGAGTCGTTCAAACTAGCCGTTGGAACATCTAACTTGTTCCACTGGACAGAAGATGATGAGTCACAAGATGAAGCACAATAAAAGTGTGAGCCAACGTGTCTCTGAAACACCCCTAGCGCTTCATGTTTTTTTTTTTTGTTTGTTTGTTTTTATCATTTATTCATTCATTTAAAATAAATATTATATATTATTATATTCCTGGAATATCTTACAAAAAGATTTGAAGCTCTCGACCTTGACCTCTCTAAGTGGCTTTAAGAATCTGTTGGACACCTTGCAGGGTCCAATGCTGACATGTTCCTGTTTTTAGTTTTCTACATTTGTCTTGGAATCTAGCTGTTTTTTGTTTTGTTACCTTTTCCTTTTAGCCATCCTATTTGTTA
>NW_023619705.1:0-8616 GCF_014905685.2 Nematolebias whitei
ATTATTATTATTATTATTATTATTATTATTATTATTATCATTATTATCATCATTATTATTATTATTATTATTATTATTATTATTATTATTATTATTATTATTATTATTATTATTATTATTATTATTATTATCATTATTATCATCATTATTATTATTATTATTATTATTATTATTATTATTATTAATTTTTCTGAATAAAATTAATCAAAACTGAAATTTCTAAAACCCTTAATAATTATGGGAAAATGCAGTGTTAGTTTGATTTGTGCTTAAAATAAACCAACTGTTATATTGAAAGCTGATTTGAAAGATGGTACAGTATGCCACGAAGTAAACCTATTTAAATACAAGTGTATTATTTGTTTGTGGATATAAAAGGTGAAACCTTATGTTGTTGTTTTTTTGTTGTTTGTTTTGTTCACTTGGTATCAAAGTACAAATATATAGTTTGTACTTCTTTGTTCAGCATTAGGTTTGAGTACTTAATGATTTGTTGTATAATATGCTTCATTACCAATCAGTGTTCTACAATACATACATAATGAGAAAACTTCAGCTTTGTTATAAAACCCTGTTTATATGTCTCTTAGCAAAAAAACAAACAAAAAAAAAAAACTTGTCTACCAGCTTCTCCTCATTAACGCCTTTTACAGCACATACTTGTACATATGAATTAAATTCTGCTGACATTTATAGTTTCCTGAAATAGTTTTCATGATATTCAAGACAGGCGGCTGTGGCTGAGTGGTTAGAGCAGTCATCCTCCAATTCAAGAGTTGAGGGTTTGAATCCTCTAGCAGTCACATGCCCAAGTGTCCCTGGGCAAGACACTGTCCCCCCGTTGCCTCCGATGTGTGTCCCATCGGTGTATGGATGTGATAAAGCACTGATTAGTCACTTTAGAATGATTTGTTCAATTAGCTTTGTAGAGATCTAGAGTGCTGTATGAATGGGTACATGAGGACACAGATTGTAGTGTAAAGCACTTTGAGTATCTCGACAAGATAGAAAGGTGCTATATAAGAACAGTCCATTTCCATTTACAATATTCAACTATTGAAAGCAAATAGTAAACTGAGACAAAGACTCTAACACACAGTCTATTCTTACTGAAATTATTGGTAGATAGCACTGTTCAAATTTTGATCATTACACTTCCTGTAACACATACGTTTTATTAACAGACCTAATATGACACTCCATCTGTTACATCCAAACTGTTACTGAGACTGAAATGCAGAGACATTACTGGAAGACTTTCCAAAGCTGCTGTTCCTCTAATTGGTGAGACACAGCTTCAACTGTGTTTGACAATGGAAAGCTGGGAGAGCAGACGCTTTGTCTGTTGGGAGCACTGAAGAGAAAACAAGAGAAATTTGAGAATTGCAGCGTAAGGTTGATGAGGTGCACACTGATCCCTCTACATTGGTTATAACTACTTCACACTTCCTCATTTTTAGAAACCTTGACATGTTCTGTGGTGTGCAGTTAGGTTGCAATACTTCCAAAAACTACACAGTGTTTGCCATTAGCACTCTCTATTTCATCAACTTCACCAGGCCCAGTAAAACCATAGAAAGCCTTTATTGAGGATTACTTACAGTAATGCAATCTATGGCATTTAAAGCACAATCTATATTCAGAGTAAAGTTTTTTGCTGATGATGACATGTGCTCAGTGGGGCATTTGTTTAAGTCCAATTATTGCTTTTTTTTAATTGTATTTTACTTATTTATTTTGATAGTGAATACATTCAGTCTTTCCCTGTCTTCCGTTTCATAAATGATGATGTGTTTTAATTTAGACAGAGGAAGATCTGAATTTCTAAGAAGTCCAAAAATCCAAGTCAATACGCTATACGCATTTAAATCCAATACCTTGGCTTTGGCATCCAACTATGCAGCATGTGCCTTTTCACTGATGTTAAGCAGTGAACTTTAAGGCACTCATGAATAGCCATTTTTTATAAATCCATCACCCACTGATTTCATCAAAATAAAAGGCTTTTAGTGCAGTGTACTAATGTCATGCTCTTTCAGTGTTTTTTTATGTATTTATTTTATGTGAAGATTGCTACATGTTGAGTGAATCTAATGTTGGAAGTAAGAAACGTCAATATGATGGTCTAAAAATGTACAAAAATTCAATGCAGATAAACAAATTATCACTGCTGTTTGTCTTCAATTTTTAATGTGTTAAATGTTAAACATTTCAATTATATGCTTAATATGTATGAATACAGTTTAAAAAAATAAATAAAAAAAAAGAAAATGTGAAAATTAGCCATTTGCCTCCAATGACTTTGTTTCACTCATGTGTGAAGTCAAATCTTGAACATTATAAAATTTGAAAATAGTTCAACAACAAAAACAAAACAAATGACATTGACTGTTAGAGTCCATCAACACTATTGTCAGCCAGTTCAGTGATTAGGCCCTGGAATAGTATTTGAAATAAATCCAATTGGGTGTTTAGCATAGTACACGAACTTTTCAGTAGGTTAATGTGACATTAACCATATTTTAAATGAGAAATGCTCCAAAGCCAAACGAGAAGAAGAGGAAATGAAACAAAACTGAATAGAAATAAAAACACACCTACTGTATATAAAACAATGATGCATTGTATAGTATATGTACACAATATTTTCATTATACTCCATAGCTGGCAGATAAAGGTTCTCTTTGTATAATAAATATGTTTTAGTGCACACACACACACACACACACACACACCCACACACGCACACACACACACACACATATATATATATATATATATATATATATATATATATAGTGAGACTAATTAAATTTTCTTTTGTTTCTGAGATGAAAACAGGTAAAACGCTTTCCCTTTTCTAGTAGTGATAAATGCTTAAAAAGATAGGCTACTTTGTGATTAAATCATTTTGATGGCTTTGTTAATTTTAAGTTGTGAATATGAAAACCTGTAGATTTGTTACTGCTGTAGGTCTGACATTTTTAAATAAGATGCCACTCTGGGCCCTTTGAGGCAGAAATTATGAACAAAAAAAATAAAAAAATAAATAAAATAAAAAGCTTTGTAGCACACCAGTGCTGTTTGTTCATACTTGCTTCAAGCGACAATGATCTAATCCCTGTTTTGCACATTTGCCATTTCAGGACAGCAAGCCGCCGGCACAGCGGCCATGCTTTATATCAGCTGATCGAGCAGCTACTGTGTGTTTTCAAAGCCTGCCCTGCGAGAATGATAAATTGAAGTGATACATGTGTGGTCTCACCTGTACAGCACAGGAGTCCCGGGTGAATAACTCTGCTCTGTTTGTGAACTGAACCTATCCTCCCTCCTGTGGGGAGTGGAGGTGCCGAGGTTCTGTGGGGCCTCTGGGAGGACATTATCGCCCACCCACCTATCCCCCTGGGCTGCAGGTTCCTATATCTCTCCAAGAACTACTTCAATGTCATTTGTTACTGCTGACATCTTGCTGCATGTCTTTCTGCTGGTGTGGTTTATTTCTTTATTAAAGTTATTGCTAATTTAAAACTGATTAATTGTTAAAACTTATATCATTAATTGTCCATAGTTAGTTCCCTAATGTCACTAAATGTATTTTTTTTTTGCCTTATTTCGAAATGCACGATGCACCGTCATTGGTTTATTGTGATATATTTATCACAGCACATGGTACATAGCATGATACATGTTTATTGGCTCCCACTGTTTAATTAAATGCCCATTTCAATAATTGAACAACTACAAACAACACATTATTTTATTTTATTTCACAGAACGGGCAGAACAACTTCATAAGCATTATATTGTACAAATGTATAAAGCCACTAATCAACTGTGCAAAATTCAGTTTGTTGTAGGTGATACTGTACATTTTTGCTAATGGCATTTGTTTTGCTATTTTCATATGAAAATTGAATAAGGTGGAATTAAAAGCTAAAAATATAAAACTGGAAAATTTACCAAACTGTGTAAAAAAAAAAAAAATGTTGAAGCAAGCTGTGAGAGGGGAAACTATGTTGTTCCAAGAACAGAGATGAAGTTCTTGCTAATGCAGTTTGAAATTTAAAGGAACTGAAATATTCTTACATATACACATAAAATATGCATCACAAAATTAGTTGCACAGGATTTTTATTTTTATTTTTCCCTCCAAAATAATGTTTTCACATTCAGGTAATATAACCTTTTCCTTTTCGTCAGTTCAGAATAAAGGGACGAGACAGCCCCTGGTTTACTCCAGAGCTAGCTGACCTCCTGCACAGGAGAGATCATCTTTGGGCTGCAGCGAGAAAATCTGACTCAGACACTGATTGGTTGAGTTTTCGACAGATGAGGAATAAATGTACAACTGCTGTCAAAGCAGCAAAACGAAACTATTTCTTATCTCAGACCTCCAAAAATCTAAATGACCCTAACAGATTCTGGAAAACCATCAAATCTCTCTCAGGCACCCCCCAATCATCTGACCTCCCATCACAACTTCTCGTTAACTCTGCTCCTGTGTCAAATAAGCACGAGATCCTGAACTGTTTCAACAAACATTTTGTTGCTTCTGGTTCTTTATTTGACACAGTTACTAATGGAAGATCAGCCACTTCACTTAATAACCAAACTTCTACAAATCAAATCCCTCCTACAAGTCAATCCTCAGTTAATCACAGCTTCTCTTTTTCTCCATTCTCAGTCAGTGAGGTCAATAAACTGTTAAAAGATCTTGATCCTAAAAAATCTGCAGGTCCAGATGAACTTCCACCTTATTTCTTAAGGCTGGCTGCTCACATCATCACAGTCCCTGTGACCCACATCTTCAATCTCTCCATAAGCCAAAACTCCATTCCAGATGCTTGGAATCAGCCTTTGTTCTTCCTTTGCTGAAGGGAGGTGACCCCACATCACTGAACAACTATCGACCAATCTCTAAACTCTGCATTTTAGCCAAGGTTCTAGAAAAACTGATAAACTCTCAAATCAAAAATTACCTGGACTCATTTAACATCTTACCTCCACATCAATCTGGTTTCAGGAAACAACACAGCACAACCACTGCTTCACTGAAGGTTCTTAATGACGTTGTTGAAGCACTGGATGCTAAGGATTATTGTGCTGCACTTTTCTTAGACCTGTCTAAAGCTTTTGACACTGTGGATCATAACATCTTGTGTCATAAACTCTCAGAAATTGGTTTCTCAGATCACACCATTGGTTGGTTCTCTAACTATCTTTCAGACCGGAGGCAATGTGTTCAACATAATGGTACTTCCTCCAGTTATTTAACATTCAATAATGGTGTACCACAAGGCTCAGTCTTAGGACCCACCCTCTTTACAAGCTACATACATAATGTAGGTAAAAACATCCCTAATGCATCCATACATTTCTATGCTGACGACACAGTTGTTTATTGTCGAGCTAAAACAGTTGCTAAGGCTTTCCAGCTTCTGAAATCTGCATTTAACTACATCCAGACAGATTTGTTTCACATCAAACTTGTCCTAAATGCCGAAAAAACCAAAGGGATGCTTTTTTCAAATAGGAAGTTGGTACCAGCAGTTCTTCCTCCGATGTTATCCTCAAATGGTGTCCCCATTGAGTTTGTTGATTCCTATAAATATTTGGGTATCTTGGTCGACTCACATCTTTCTTTTAAGCTCCATGTGGAAAACTTGGTAAAGAAACTGAAAGTTAAACTGGGTTTCTTTTTCAGAAACAAATCCTGTCTAACCCTGAATGCTAGAAAATGCCTTGTATCTGTGACTTTCCTTCCCTCAATTGATTTTGGTGATATTATTTACATGAACGCTCCTACAAGAACCCTGCAGATGTTGGATGCTGTCTATCATGGTGCACTAAGATTCATAACTGGCTGTGATTATCGTACCCACCACTGCACCCTGTATTCATTGGTTAACTGGACATCATTAACTTCACGCAGACTCTCTCACTGGTACATTTTCATCTTTAAATCACTTCTTGGTCTGCTGCCTTCATACATCTCCTCCTACATGTCTCTGCGTGAGTGCAGCTACGGAGTGCGCTCTCAGGACATTATTACCTGCAGTGTTCCCTCAGTGAGGACTGAACTAGGCAAAAGGGCCTTATCCTACTCCGCTCCTGTTTCCTGGAATATCTTACAAAAAGATTTGAAGCTCTCGACCTTGACCTCTCTAAGTGGCTTTAAGAATCTGTTGGACTCCTGGCAGGGACCAATGCAGACATGTTCCTGTTTTTAGTTTTATACATTTGTCTTGGAATCTAGCAGGTTTTTTTTTTTTGTTTGTTTTTTGTTTTGTTACCTTTTTCCTTTTAGCCATCCTATTTGTTAAAAAAAAAAAAAAAAACTAGTATGAGTTTTTATAACTGCTTATTGTTGTTGCTGTTGTCCATTGTTGTCATCTTTCTTTGTTGAAATCAGGTCTCTCTTGTAAATGAGTCCTCGAGGCTCAATGGGATTTACCTGTATAAATAAAGGTTGATTGATAATCTCAATAAAAACACAAACTATGTGTTTAATTTACTTGCTACCACTAGTTTGTAAAATAAAATAAAATATATCCGGTACATAGTATTATAAAGGTATTAAAACATTTCCAAGTTTGGTGAATAAATATTAAGTACAGCTGACACAAAACATCTCCATTACAGATCTTTGGGCACTTTGGCTTTTGAAGAGCTACAAGCATTACCAACACATCAGCACCTATTAATCCTCTGAAATATTCATTGGTGGGGAAAACAACAGCACTTCTGTCAACCCACTGAGGATATAAATCAGAGCTGTGTTATTGAACCCAATTGATCCACTGTCATCATATTCTCATCTCAGCACAGAACTAAGCTCCTATTACAATGCATTTGGAGATGTTTGTTTACTCAGCGATTAGCCTTGTGAATATTTGACGGACTGGGAGCTTTAATACTATTGAACATATCCCACACTCTTCACCTAAAAGGTAAAGAGACTTTGTTTTATATAGATCCTCACAAAATAAGAGTTTGCTGAATGTTGTTGTTTAACAGTGGCTGTTCAAATGTGGCATAATGGAAAAAAAAAAACACAACTTCTCCATATACAGCCACTCAATACTGTGAAGTGGCTGTGACACCAGATGTTAAACCATCTACCTCAATACCTCCATTTCTTGCACTTTCACTGTTATACCTGACTCCTTTTCATTTACATTTAAACACGTATGCTATGTTTGACATTTGGGGTCAGGGGCGGGGTGGGGTGGGGGGTGGTGGGGGGTGGTGGTGTAGGTTGCCTGGTTGGAATCTGGGCTGTGGGTGGGTGTTGGGCCTCGGGGGGCGATTGTGGGTGGGACCGACGCTCCAGTTCTCCCTGTGTTGTTTGGATCGTTTGATCAGGGTTCCTGGTTGCGATGGCCGGCCCTTTGGCTGGGGTGGCTGCCGGGTTCAGGCGGGGGGGTCAACTGTGGTTGTGTGTGTGTGGTCGTTGATGGTGTATTGCAGCGGTCGGGGGCGTGGCTTCACTTTTACGGGGTGCTGGCTGGTCGGCCTGATGTGACATTCGCGGTGGGGAGTGCTGTGTGTGTGTGTATGTGTGTATGTGTGTGTGTGTGTGTGTGGGGGGGGGGGGGGGGGGGGGGGGGGGGGGGGGGGTGTACATGGGTGGCATGCTGGGGCCTCCCCGGGCCTGTGATGTGGGGCTGTAGGGGTGCCTGATCATTGGTGCGCTGGGCCGGCCTTCCTCGGCTGCTGCTCCGTGCTGCTCTGGCCCCCGGCCGGGGGCTAACTTGCGGTCGCTGTCGGGTGGGTGGGGCGCATGGACGGCACGACAGAGGCTCTGGCAGGCTGTCTCTGTGTGCCTGTTTATGTCTCGGGTTGGGTTTTAGGTGGTCCCCTCTTTTGGATCAATTTGGGCCCCCCATTTAATGTGGGGTCTACTTCCCCCTATCGTGCTCCCCTCCGGTGGTGGCCCCCCCTGCTGCCGGTGCATTGGCAGCTCTCAGCATCTGGGGCTGGGTGGTGGGGTGCTGGGGATTGCACGGGGATTCCCTTTGCTACTCTCTGTGGGGTGCGGATGTCCCTGTTGGGGGACTCCTGGAGCTCCGAGCTTGGGGACCACTGTGTGTCTGTGGCTCTGGTCTTCGCTGTGTTACTGTTCTGTGTCCTGTGGGGACGGGTCTGTGAATCCCCACATCCACTATTGAACATTTTTATGGAGAAACCTTATAGTGACAAGCATGCTCACACAGGTGTTTAGATTCAGGTGTTTATCAGATACACACTCAATTGGGTTGTGGAGACCACTAAATATATCTTGTATTACCATGTACTGTATAAAATACTTTCTAATTATGTCATCTGGACTTCGTTTTTTTTTGTTAAAAAGAAACGTTTCGCCCCTCGTCCAAGAGGCTTCGTCAGTCTGAGGCCTAGCCATCTGGTATTACCCAGAAGCCACCCTGACTCTTGTGTTTCAAGCCTGCCTCAGATACCCCTGAGGTCTGGCCTTTTCACTAATGGTTTCAAAAACACAAAGTTTGTTTTCTCAGTCATCCAGGTATATAACAACAAAAAAGGTTGAATCATGTCATCTGGACTTCGTTTTTTTTTTGTTAAAAAGAAACGTTTCGCCCCTCGTCCAAGAGGCTT
>NW_023619706.1:0-761 GCF_014905685.2 Nematolebias whitei
CAGTTAGGATATCCACATTGCTCTAGAGCCTGTCTTGTGTGGGATTTATCCTTCTGCCTGGCTCCTGAGCTAGTGGGGACGCTGTCTGCTCTGTGATACAGAGTCCTCATGACTCCTAACTTGTGCTCCAAAGGGTGATGGGAGTCAAACTGCAAATACTGGTCTGTGTGGGTGGGTTTGTGGTACACCTCAGTTTGCAAATGTCCTCTATCAGAGACTGAGACCTCACAGTCCAAGAAAGCCAACCTAACATTTTTTACATCTTCTCGTGTGAACTTGATGTATTTATCCACAGAGTTGATGTGGTCAGTAAAATGTTGGACTTCCTGAGATTTGATTTTAACCCAGGTGTCATCAACAAACCTGAACCAATGACTTGGTGGTGTCCCTGAAAAGGACGTCAAGGCTCTCTTTTCTACCTCCTCCATGTACAGGTTGGCAACAATAGGAGAAACTGGAGACCCCATAGCACACCCATGTTTCTGCTTATAATGTTGCTCCCCATATGTGAAGTAGGTTGACTGCAGGCACAGTTTCAAGAGTTGACACAGTTGTTCTGTAGAAAGTGTGGTCCTGCTGCTCAGAGTGGTGTCTGATTTTAATTTTAAACTGACCACCTCTACTGCATCATCAACAGGAATGCACGTAAAGAGTGATGTGACATCAAAAGAGACCATTGTTTCATCAGTCTCCATGATGACATCCCTCACCTTATCCACAAAGTCCATGGTGTTCTGTATGTGGTGTTCTGAGCTGCCAAC
>NW_023619706.1:861-8615 GCF_014905685.2 Nematolebias whitei
TAGGTTGACTGCAGGCACAGTTTCAAGAGTTGACACAGTTGTTCTGTAGAAAGTGTGGTCCTGCTGCTCAGAGTGGTGTCTGATTTTAATTTTAAACTGACCACCTCTACTGCATCATCAACAGGAATGCACGTAAAGAGTGATGTGACATCAAAAGAGACCATTGTTTCATCAGTCTCCATGATGACATCCCTCACCTTGTCCACAAAGTCCATGGTGTTCTGTATGTGGTGTTCTGAGCTGCCAACTAAAGAGATGAGTACAGACGCCAGATATTTGGAAACATTGTAAGTGACAGAGTTAATCATACTAACAATTGGTCTTAAAGGTACACCTTGTTTGTGAATTTTAGGTAAACCATACAGACTAGGTGTGGCCTCCCCTGGGTACAGTCTGTGGTACAGAAAACGGTCAATAGCCTTGTCCTTCTCCAAAATTTTCAGGCAATCTATTAACTTTTTCTTGTAACCACTTCCTGGATCTCTTTTCAGAGGTTCATAAGTGTTTAAGTCACTAAGGAGTGTCATAACTTTCTCATGATAGTCTTTCTGGTTCAAAATCACTGTGCACCTTCCTTTGTCTGCTGGGAGAATGATGATGTTTTTGTCCTTGCTAAGAGTGGTGAGTGCATCTCTCTCCTCTCTACTGATGTTGGAGGTGGTGGTTTGGCATTGCTGAGGCAGGCTGAAACTTTGATTCTGAGCTGTTCTGCTTCAGCCTCTTTAATTTTGTTGTTGCGGATGGCTGACTCAGTAGCTGTGATCATCTCCACCGTCTCAGAGGGGATCAACCAGTTTTGCTGCTGACAACCAAAACCGGCTGATCACATGCTCAAGAAGGACCATCAGCCTAACAATGGATCATTAGCAGGATGAACCAGTCTTTGCCGTAATGTATTCCAGCCACCGGCACAAACAGAGTAATGTTGTGTATGCTGTTCAGTGTCAGGAGGGCTGTGATCAGTCTTACATTGGGGAAACAAAACAGCCACTGGCCAAAAGGATGGCCCAGCACAGAAGATCAACATCATCAGGCCAGGACTCTGTGGTCTACACTCATCTCCAGGCCAGCGGTCACTCTTTCAGGGATGAAGATGTGCACATCCTGGATAGAGAGGAACGATGGTTTGAGAGAGGAGTAAAGGAGGCCATCTTTGTGAAAAGAAACCGTCCATCGTTAAACAGGGGTGGAGGCCTACATGTTCAATTGTCCCCCTCTTACAATGCTGTGATTGCTAGTATCACTCAGCCCTCTGTGAATAGTAAACAGCCATCAGTGTGCTAATGATCCATTGTTAGGCTGATGGTCCTTCTTGAGCATGTGATCAGCTGGTTTTGGTTGTCAGCAGCAAAACTGGTTGATCCACTCTGAGAAGGTGCTATTTAAGAGACTGAGCTGAATACAGCACCTCAGACTGAGGAAGTCTCTCGGATGAGTCCTCCAGGCTCTTAAGAGACTCCGGTAATTCTGAGTTGCAAGTTCATCTTTAATAGTGTCAAGACCCTGGAAAAAAGCATCAGTTAAGGCCTCCTCGTTCCAACGACTTCCAGCAGCAATGGCATGAAATTCAATAATATATTCGGTGACTCGTTTGTTTCCTTGTTTTACAGAAAAAAGTTGACGTGCGGCCTCCCTCTCTGGTAGCAGGGGATCAAAAACCCTACATAACTCCTTAGCAAACTCGGTAAAACTGTGACAACTTCTGGAGTTTCTTTGCCACTCAGAAGTGCCCCACGACTTGGCTTTACCTGCCAGTAGAGAGATTACGTAGGCCACCAGGGCTCGTTCTGTGGGAAAAGAGGAAGGCTGCAGCTGAAAGTGGATCTCACACTGTGTGAGAAATGGTCGACATTGATCAGAATCTCCTTTAAAAAGTTCAGGGGGAGACAAACGAGGCTCATGAGAAGGAGTGGGGACATGAGGAGCAACAGCCTGGACAACGGAGGAATGAGCAAGAGTTCAAAGAAGGATTTTGCTGAGACATAGCTCTTAATATTTCCATCATTTCCTGCATATTAGTTTCAAGTTTATTTATGGCCCCTTCTACACCAGAGCGCCATTCCTGGGTGGGTGCTGGGCCATCCTGGCCAGATTCTACTGACAAGAACCGGTTTTGGATCAGCACATCAACACCCAACACAGAAATGGTTTTAAATTTTTTTTTAGGAAATAAACAGCTTCTGGTGTAGGTCTGGGTCTGGGTCTGGGCCCGGGTCCGATCTGTCAAGACAGAAGAGTTAGTGAACCTGATGAGGATGGGGAGATGAGGAGAGGTACAATGAATGTCACTAACCTTCTGCCTTGATGGAATAACAGGAGCTGTTGTCTTGCTGGAGCTGATGACATCACTCATGCAGTGTGAACAGCAGCAGCGGAGCACACAGAAGACGTAGAGGTCCAATAAGGGCAAATCCAGTTCCAGGGTCCAAGATGGGTAGCAGGGGTTCGAGCACAGGGAGGCAGAGAGCAGAATAAATCAAAAAACGTGATCTTGAATCGTGGTCGGTGTGGAGGCGCAGAGTAATAACCAAGAGGACTGAAGCAGACAAAATCCAAAAGGAAGCAGGCTGATCGGGTAGTCAGAAAACAGGCTTGGGTTCAGAACAAGGCAGGATGCAAAACCAAGAAGTGATGGATTTCTACTGCTCAGAGAGGTTTGAGAATCTGGCACTGAATGAGGGTGAGCAGGGAGCTTAAGTAGGGAAGTGCACAGGTGCAATGAATGAAGCTGATTGCAGAGGCAGGGAGAGGAGGCATGGTGCAGGTGTTGTATGTGTGGTCAACCCAGTTGTAACGAGAACCCAGAACGACACAAGACTGAGATACAAAAGAATGATGTTTATTTACAGTGGAGTTTAAGATTATATACAATATATACAGGGGCCTGGAACTGGAACTCCTGGAAGAGGGAAATAGTTTGTTCAGGCTCAGACCAGGTAAGTGACGAGGGAAACAGTTTTGATTTGTTGTTTTCTGTCTTACAGTTTCGTTGGTACTGGAGTGAGTTCAGGAGTCCCAAGAAGTATGAGTCCCAGCCACAGGTTCTGTTATGATCCAGGATCCAAAAGTCAGGGTCTCCGTGAGGCCTGACAGGGTGTCGAGAGAACAAGGCAAGACTGGTTCGTCCAAAGCGAGGAACTGCTGACATAGAAACACAAGGTAAGTTATCAAAAACACTGGAGAGCATAAAAGGCTGAGAGCACTAGTACCGAGAGGGAATCAATGCTCCAGCATCGAGTAGTCTTGACTGCAGCCTTAAGTAGGAGTCGATGCTCATCAGGGAGATGACCGCCAGGTGTAGGTCGTTAGCGGCCATCTTGGAAGCTGCAGCAGAGCTACTCTCACATTACCCCCCCCTCAAGAATCGCCTCCAGGCGACCTGAGGCGCTTTTCAGGGTGAGCTCTGAAAAACGCAGTGATCAAACTTGGGTCCAAAATGAATGAGCGGGGAATCCAGGATCTTTCCTCGGGACCGTATCCCTCCCAGTCCACGAGATACTGGAAACCCCGACCTCGACGTCTGACGTCCAAAATGGTGCGAACCGTGAAGGCGGGATGGTTGTCGATCAGTCGGGTGGGTGGAGGGAGGTCGGTAGGTGGGCAAAGAGGACTCTCGGAGACCGGTTTCACCTGAGAGACGTGGAACGTAGGGTGGATCCTCATAGAGCTGGGGAGCTGAAGGCGGACTGCTGTGGGGTTGATGATTCTCGTGATGGTGAAAGGGCCAATGAATCGTGGGGCCATCTTTCTGGGAATGTTCCTCAGCTGAATGTCCCTAGTCGAGAGCCAAACCTTTTGGCCCACCTGATAAGACGGGGCAGAGGAACGGTGTCGGTCGGCGTACCTTTTGTTCTGTGCTGCGGTGCGTAGAAGTGCTGCTCTCGTTTGTAGCCAAACGCGTCGACATCGCCGGAAATGATGCTGGACAGACGGCACCGTGATGTCCGTCTCAAGGCTGGGAAATAAAGGGGGAAGATATCCCAGAGAGGCTTCAAACGGGGACATACCTGTGGCTGTGGATCTGTGTGCGTTGTGGGCATATTCCACCCACACCAGATGTTGAGACCAGGCTGAGGGATTGCTCTCCACGACACAACGAAGGGTGTTCTCCAGTTCCTGGTTACACCTCTCAGCCTGGCCGTTAGACTGTGGGTGGTAACCTGAAGTCAGACTTGCGGACGCCCCTAGGGTCTTACAAAAAGAGCGCCAGACCTGAGAAATAAACTGTGGACCACGGTCGGAGACAATGTCGGAGGGGATACCGTGGATTTGAAAAACATGCTGGATCAAAATTTGTGCTGTCTCGAGAGCAGAAGGTAATTTGACCAAAGGAATGAAATGAGCCGATTTAGAAAATCGGTCAATGACTGTAAAAATGACTGTGTTACCGTCAGAAGGGGGGAGTCCAGTGACAAAGTCCACTGATATGTGTGACCAAGGGCGACTAGGTGAAGGTAGTGGTTGTAAGAGTCCGGCCGGGGGTTGATTACCTGTCTTATTGTGTGCGCAGGTGGCACAGGCAGCAACAAAGTCTTTGACGTCCTGGGTCAACGTTGGCCACCAGAAGTGGGACTTGGTTAGTGACAGCATTCGGGTAACTCCTGGGTGACAAGACAGCTTGTTAGTGTGAACCCACTCCAGTACCTTAGCCCTCATGACAGAGGGGACGAACAGGGTTCCGGGGGGTCCCAGGCCGGGATCGGGCTCCTCCTTGTGGGCATCGCGGACCTCTTGTTCGATGGGCCACGTGAGAGCTCCTACGATGCATGTAGGTGGAACGATATGTTCCTCATGTTCAGGTCCATCTGGAGGAGAGAATTGTCGAGACAGGGCATCTGGCTTGACATTTTTTGAACCAGGCCTATAAGTCAAAATATAATGGAACCGACTAAAGAATAAAGACCACCGTGCTTGTCTGGGGTTTAATCTTTTAGCGTCCCTGAGATAGGTTAAGTTTTTGTGGTCGGTCCATATGAGGAAGGGTGTCTCCGTACCCTCCAACCAATGACGCCACTCCTCTAAGGCCAGCTTGACGGCCAGTAACTCGCGGTTTCCTACATCGTAGTTACGCTCGGCTTGGGACAAACGTCGAGAAAAGAAAGCACAGGGGTGCACTTTATTGTCTCTGAGGGATCTCTGAGAAAGGACGGCACCTACCCCAGTATCGGAGGCGTCCACCTCTAGGATGAACTGGCGTTTAGGGTCAGGATGGCAAAGGATGGGTGAGGTTGAAAAAAGTTGCTTGAGTCTGTTGAAAGCAGTGTCCGATTCTGTAGTCCATTTGAAAGTTCTGTTGACAGAGGTAAGTTGGGAGAGTGGTGCGGCAATGCGACTATAGTCTCTAATGAAGCGTCTGTAGAAGTTTGCGAAACCCAGAAAACGTTGAAGTTGTTTACGGGTTTCAGGAATGGGCCATTCTACCACTGCTCTAATCTTCTCAGGGTCGGTACGATAGTGTCCCTCCCCGAAGATAAACCCCAGGAAAGAAACAGATGAGGTGTGGAACTCACATTTCTCGCCTTTGACAAACAATTGATTTTCATACAAGCGCTGAAGTACAGTTCTGACCTTCTTGATGTGCTCTTCCTTGTCATGTGAGTAGATAAGTATATCATCCAGATATACGAAAACGAACTCCCCTAGGAAGTCTCTGAGCACATCATTAACTAATGCCTGAAACACCGCGGGAGCGTTAGTAAGACCAAAGGGCATTACTAAGTATTCGAAATGACCCAACGGGGTCCGGAAGGCCGTCTTCCATTCGTCGCCCTCCTTAATGCGAACTAAATGGTAGGCGTTACGCAAGTCTAGTTTCGTGAAAATGGTGGCTGATTGAAGTTGTTCGTGTATGGAGTCGATGAGCGGAAGAGGATATTTGTTTTTAACGGTAATGTTATTAAGACCCCGGTAATCGATACAAGGGCGGAGGGTCTTATCTTTCTTGGCTACGAAGAAGAACCCGGCCCCCACCGGGGAGGTGGATGGGCGAATTATACCAGAATCAAGTGACTCCTCAATGTACTCCTTCATGGAGTCCCTCTCGGGTCCGGAGAGGTTAAACAAACGACTAGCTGGTAGGGGAGCACCAGGAAAAAGGTCAATAGCGCAGTCGTATGGTCGATGTGGCGGCAAGGACAAGGCTCTCTGTTTACTAAAAACAGGAGAGAGATCGTGATACTCGTGTGGGATGGAGGTTAAATCGATCTGTTCAATAGTGGTATCGTGTTGTGTGGCGTTAGAGATTCCGGAGCGGAGACAGTGTTTCAGACATCTTCCGCTCCATTTCTCTATTCTACCCAGTTCCCAGTTAATGTGTGGGTTGTGAAGCTTCAACCAGGGATATCCAAAAATTACTTGGTCATGGGGTGAGTCGAATATAAAGAAACTGACGTGTTCGTGGTGGTTGCCGGAGGTGATTAGATGCAAATCATTAGTGCGGTGTTGGACCTGAGATAATGTATCGCCTGTGACTCCGGTGATGGAAACGGTGGGTATTTTTACTGTGGGTAATGATAATTCGGAAACCAGACTCTGACTAATTAAATTTTGTTCAGCACCGGAATCTATGAGTGCGGTGACGGTAAAACGGTTGTGATTACATTGGATGACCGTAGCTATGGTCATTCTGCTTAATGGGGAGAGCGAAGAAGTCCCCACCAATATCTCCCTCTTTATTGGTGGGTGTTCTCGTTTCCCCGAAATGGACAGGCAGCAACAAGATGCCTATTTTGGCCACAATAATAACATAAACCTTGTTCACGGCGCTTCTGTCTAATATCAGGAGTAAGATGGGTGCGTCCCACCTGCATGGGCTCTGATTCAGACAACGAGAGTGAAGTAGGCGAAACGTGAGTAACAAGATTTTGGGGTTTTGGAGGCGAAAACGACTCTTTACTACGGACGATATTGAGTGACGGACCCGAACCGGAAGTCACGGTACGTTGGGAGTTGTAGTCCCGTTCCCGCTGTCGCTCGCGGAAACGCTCATCAATAGAAATAGCCAGATTAATGAGAGCGTCAAAATTGGATGGCTCGTCTCTAGCGGCGATCTGGTCCTTTAAAGGATCAGATAAGGAGTTGAGAAAAGTACCCTGTAGCGCTCTTTCGTTCCATCCGGTTTGTGCAGCGAGGATGCGGAACTCGAGGGCGTGTTCGGCCACCGGCCGCCGGCCCTGACGTAAACCTAGGAGACGTTTCTCAGCATTAGGACCCGCTAGTGGCCTGTCGAAAATCCTGCGAAACTCTGTGAGTAAGCTCTTAAATGAAATGGTTTCTAAATTACGCTGACGGAGAAAAGAAGTCGCCCATCGGAGTGCGCTACCCTTGAGCTGGCTTGTAAAGTAGGTGATTTTAGCATTATCTGAGGAGTAGAGTTTGGGGGCTCCGCTGAACGCGAGCTCACACTGGAGAAGAAAACCGTCACATTGTTCTGGGTCACCGGAAAAAAGTTCGGACGGTTTTACCAGTAACTGTGGTTCCGAAGCATGTCCTGCCGAGCAGGTGCACGTATGACTGTTGTCAGGGGTTTCTGCTGTGACTGTAGGAGGAGAAGAGGAGAGAGTCTGTTTAATTGAGTAAACCATACCTCCCAGCTCCTGTAGATTTGTTTGAGTTTGTTGTTGTTGCTGGACCATTAGTAAGAGGATCTTTTCGATCTGATCCACTCGCTCTGTTGGTGACGAGGACATGGCTTGGTCGTTCCGAGCCTCGTTCTGGGTTTGGTCTGGCTGGAGCATTACTGTTGTATGTGTGGT
>NW_023619707.1:0-8612 GCF_014905685.2 Nematolebias whitei
GGTGTGATAAACAATCAGACACAGCAGCAGGAAGGAAGGAAGGGTTCTGATAGAAAACAGCTGAGTTGCTCCAAAAGCTGCTGGACTTCAGCACCAACTCTTGTTCCACTTGAACTGCTCACAGTCCCAACTTCTCCCAGACGTCTGCTGGAACCATGTGGGCTTCTTGTGAGCCAGATGTTGAGGAGTTCAAAGGAACATCTTCCTGGACGTCTTCCTCCCTGACCTCTTCTTGGTGTTGTGAGGGGTGTTAGTGGAACGTTTGGAGCTGAGATACGGAGCAGGTTCTGTGAACAGAACTCACCAGAACCAAGGTTTGGGAGTGTGCAGCCAGATGTTTGTGTGCTGAACATGTGCAGAAACAGGAGCCATGTTTTCTTTCTCCTGTCTGCTCTAATGCAGTTGTAATGAGCAATACCTGTGTGATATTGTTCATAAATTAAACGGATTCTTTCATTTTTCTGGACTGAGTAATATCATGTGTTGAATTATTAAATGTGACGTGAGACGTTAATTTTCTTTGACCCATCAAATGAATGAGGCCATTTATTAACGGAATCAACATTTAACATCAAACATTTACATTAATTTGGCAGAATTTGATTTCAACAACAGCTTAATTAATTAGCTTTACAATAGAAACCATACGGCCATGGTATCTCTTTGCAGCTTTACAACAGACATTTCTGAAAATATCTGGATTAATTACTGGCAGATAGAAGTTTAAAGAGGGAAAATTGAAGGAGTTAAGTGGAGAGAGATGGTGTGTGAGGGGAAATGGTTGAACAGAAGAACGGCAGCACTCTCCATTCGAACCCAGCTTTCCTCGGTACGCTTCGGTAGTAAATCAACTCGTTACCTCTCTGAAGATGAATCAGCTGGTACGGCGTTCCATTTAACGCTACCAGTCCAGCGTCTCCGTAGGATGGTTGGAAAACGTCCGGAGTAGTGACGTGCTTCGTTCAACAGCAGCTCACCTCACGGGTGGACTCACATGAGTTGTGAGTCCGTCAGAGGTTCCACTCAGATGTGGAAGATTTCATAATTCCCACGAGACTCGGAACTTTGTTCTGCGTTCCGATCTGCATTCCGAACTCCTTGGAACTACTGAACTCATGTTCAGCTTCAGTTCCGTCTGGGACTCTTCACTCTCAACTCACTCCCATTGGAACTACTGTTCTCCTGGAACTAGGAAGTGTCGACCCTTTTAAAGAGGTCACTTCCGGCTCCTCTGAGAACTTCCTGATTGGTCGAAACGAACCAACAGGGTGTGGTCTTAGTGACGTAGGAAGGTCATTACCAAGTCAGAAAAACAGTGAGATGTTTTGGAACAAACAGAAAGATGTTTAAGAACAGACAAGAGAAATGTTTAGGCGAGATGGGAGGAAACAGGTGCCAGCTTCTCTATTTACGTCTGAGAGGATTTAAAAACATGACAGTTCGTTCCAACAAACTTGTTTGCGTTTGTCTCCGACTTTTGACCGACTTACAACTTGCTCATTGAAGACAGAAAATCAGAAAATGAATAATTACTCTGTAACAGACATTAACTAGATTTCTACTGTGAATGAGGATTAAAAATCATTTATACTGTTTCACAGTTGATTTAAAGTGAGTAGTTCACTTCAACATTTAAAATGGTTTGAACTAAACACAGTTTGATTACCAAGATATTAAAAAATAGTAATGATAATGAAAATAGAGTTTTTTCACTTGATCCATTCAGGATAGAAAGTCTCAGGATGGGTCAACCTGTATTTCTGGATTCAAATCAATGAAATAACAGTTTCTGTCCCATAAGGTCCTCAAGGTCAGGATTTGACCTGAGGGTTGGTTCACTACACAGTCCACTTCAAGGTTCTAATAGAAAACACATTCTGACAGCAGGTGGAACGTTTCCACTGAACATCTGCTGCTTTTTCTATCATCTCTACTGACTTGTTGAAGCAATGATCCTGGAGGTGATTGATCCCTGCAGAGTGATCACATGACAGCAGCAAGAATCCACTGAAGAGGCTGCAAATAGAGCAACAAGAGTGAAGCAGAGAACAGGCTGAACATGAAGAAGTGGACAGAGAAATGATGAAATTAAGCATTTAGTGTTTCCATTTGAACAGAGCAGCTGGAGCTGAAGCTTTTGATTCAGAGCAACACAACAGCTCTGCTTTCAAACCTCCACACACTTTCTGACGTCCACTCTGTCCACAGTGTTGGACGTGTCTCCGTCCACTTGTGTTTGTTCTGGACGGCCCACTGGAGCAGGATCAGAGGCTTTCTGCTACTAAGGCAACACTTTACACACACGAGGCTCTGAATGTTAGAAACCCTCTGACTAGAATACAGTTCTTCTGTGTGAGCTTTGAGCTCAAACTCTGAATTTAACTCAAACTGGAGACCAGTCCACCTCCCAGCAGCACCACTGTTGGACTGGATTCTACAGGTGGACCTAAGAAACTGGACCTTCAAATGCCTGTGACGTGCACGAGCACAAAAAGAGGAAGAACATGTTCATATTGAATAAATTCTGCATAATATCCATGAATGAGTTACATGGCATGGCCGGAGTGAAACAGGAAGTGACAACAAAGAGGAAGAAGTGTTTAAAAATCTTTGTTTCTACAAGATGTGACTCTTCTTCATCTTTCTTTAATAGTGACTGTGAATAATGTGAAGAAACATCAGATTGTGTGCTCCTGTGTGTGTTAGCTGTTGTAGCAATGATGTGTTTCCATGCAGGCGTTGTCATCTCTCCGTTACTGCACATGCAAATATCTCCACAACTGTTCATGTGAGCTGCGTGAATTTATTCTGCCATACATCAGTAATGTTCTCTTTCCATGAACGCTTTTGTGTTGATCATGAAAACTGGATGTGACCGGAACTGGAAGAGAATTGATCCTGTTTCCATTAGAAAGACTCTCAGACACAGAAGCCCACAAGCAGAAATAAAACATGATGTAATGTGTCTTCATGTCAAACTGACTGAAATGTGATCAAACTATTGATTTATTCATGAAGCTTTATTTAAGCAGGCAAACCCCGTTGAGAGCACAGATCTCTCTGCATGGTCCTCCTGGGCCTGAAGGCAGCCTAACATGCATGTTTTTACACTGTGGGAGGAAACCGGAGTACCCGGGGAAAAGCCACGCAAACACGAGGAGAACATACAAAGTGCAGAGAGAAAGAGCCCCGGTCCAACCCGGGGATTGAAGCCACTGAAGCAGCTGATCCAGAGCTTTGAATGTGACGTCTATTTATGACTGAGAATCATTCTAGAGCTTATAAAAGTGTTCAAGCATCAACCAGTGGTTGTAGATTTGTTCCTTTAGGAAAGCTTTTACAAATCAAACTGTAATGATCATTTTATAAATGTTTGGGATCATGAGCTGCACAAATCTAGTGAAATGTTTAGTTTCTTATTGACACATGTTCTTTACTACAACAGGCAGATCCAGAACTTGTTCCTGTCACGTCACCTTTGACTTTGATTTCCAGTCCAACCATTAGAGTCTTATAAACTGGTCGAACGAACAGTCATTGATCAGATATTTGTTGCTGTGAAAAGAACTCAAGTGTATTTTGACTGAAGACAACAAAGTTCACCATGAAGGTTGTGTGTGTGTGTCAGCATAATATTGTCATGTGTGTAGGTTAGTGTGAACACATGAGAAGCTGAGCACAAACTAAAACATGGTGTCTGACTTCACAGTCTTCTGTCTATAGAGTGGAGTTTGTAGAAAACCAGGGAGCTCCTTCACTCCAGAGTCAGACGGTTCTGAGTGCGATCCAGTTGTGTCAGATGGGAGGGGTTGGATTGAAGAGCTGAGAGCAGAGAGGCACAGCTGATCTCTGACAACCTGCAGAGTCTGAATCAAAGAGAACATGTGAGCTGAAGTCAATAGTGTGCAGCTTCCAACAGGATGGAGGAGAACAGAAGAAGGAAGGCTTAGAGCTCCTGCTGAGGGAGCACTGGACGAGAGCTCACTTTGAAGAGTTCACAAACACCTCTCCTTTCCTCCTGTCACATAAATCAAGTGATGCAGCACATGCAGAGAGCTGCTGTCACTTGTGGCAGTGACATGAAGAAAAGTGAGCGAGACATTTTCTTCTAAATAACATCACTTCATCATTCTCCTTTCTGGCAGCAGTAAAGAGAAGCAGGTGAAGTGTGAGAAAATAAATCAACATCAAGTGTCTGAAAGTGTCCAAATAAGAGAAAAGACACGAATCATGTCCATGAAAGTAAAGAAGCTGTCTTCCTTGTTGTTGTCATCACTGCAGCATCTGAGAGCTGTGATGAAATGAAATGTAATCTGTCCTCTGGATGTTCCTGTCACTCTCTGGCTTTGTCCAAACAGCCGCTCCACTCCGTCCAGGACCAGGTCTGACGGAGTGCTGGATGTCCCACAGAGTCGTCCTCTGTCTTCACCTTCACAATCACTTCCTGCTTTCTAAACTTGGTGTGCTTCATGCTGTTCACTTGTTTCATGTTGATGAGGTTGAAGTGTTTGAAGAGAAACATTGAACAGATCCATGTTCCGCTGCTTCTGAACAATGACTCAATAAAAACAGGTTGGAGAAACACACTTTTTGTTTGGAGACAGCAGTGAGAACAGGACACTTTCCTCCTGTAGAGATCTCCGTTGGTTCAGACGTTTGACAAGTGGACAGAAAGTTACTAAATGCTTCCACTTTGCCCCACTCCCCTCTGGCAGGAGGTTGTGTAGCATCAGAGCCAGAACAAGCAGCTAAAGAACAGCTTCTTCCAGCTGCCGTCACACTCAGGAACTCTGCCACAGCCCACAGCTGAATGGAACCTCGTGCACAGCTGTGACGTGCACTATCTACACTTAGACTGCACTGACATGTTCCACTGCTTCATCCCTTTATGACATCATACCTGCACTGATGGACTGCTGCTTCAAGTTCGTGTGCACATGTGTCTGTAAGGGGGGAGGGGTTACTTTTTATTGATTCTTCTGACTTTTTAATTCATGACCTAGTTTTTATTTTCTTATTTACTTCTTAAATGCTGACATAAGAGGAGCTCAGGAACTGTTTGGTTCCTCCTCATGCATGTCATGTTGTGGAATGATGATAATCAAACTCTTGAACTCTTGAGACTTGCAACAAAGGACTGGGGCCAGAGCAGCTGCACATGTTCAGGTTGTGCAGCTGAGAGTCGTCCCTAACACACACTCTGAGAGCTAGCAGGTCACAGAGACTCTTTATTTAAAAAGACTGGCATCAAACAGATGATGTTTCTTTAATATTCAGAAAAGTATTTGCAGATATAAAATAGTGGTGGTTGTTTGATGAGAAAGGCTGCTGACCTCTGACCTGCTGAATCAGCAGAAATGAGTTCAAAGTGTAGAAGTTACAAACATGAACAAGTTGTTCTGGTGTTTGTTGAACACGTTTGATTGTACAGAATAAATGTGAGACGACAGAGAAAAGTCCCAGTTGATGAAAGAACAGTGTGAAAGTGTAAAAGCAGTTGTTCTGGGACTGCAGCGTGAGCTTTGGCCTGAACTGTGCAACACTTTGCTTCTAACCAGCAGCACACGACAACAGCATGAAAACAAAGCTGTTGTCCTCACAAGTCTTTCCCTGACACATGAGCACAAACAGCACAGAGGTGGACTGAGGAACACAACATCTGGAGCTCTGACATGCTGCTTGTTCACATCTGGACTGGAACTGAGGGGCTTGAAGCTTCACTTAGAGAACGGCTGCATGGCTGTAGTTGGTCCAAAATAAAAACACCAGAGTTGTTTGTGTTGGACACATCTGGAAAATCAAAGTTTACTGGTTCACATCTGTAACCACAGGGAAGTTCAGTTCTTTCATTTAGAGCCACGTCACAACAAAAGTCATCTCAGAACAGTCTGAATCAATCCAACTACAGTTCAATCCATTCAGTGGGATTATAATCTGATTCATGTCGTCAGATTGAGTGAAAAGCAGTTATAAAATACCAGTTAGCAACAAACTGGTCCAATGGTTTCTTTCAGGTCTTTACTTTGAGCCAGTATCCCGTCCTGAGCAGCACGAAGGCCACAGTGGGAAGAAACAACCCCCTTTGAACAGCAAGAAACCTCCAGCAGAGGCTGACGACTGGAAGCTCCGCCTCCCATTCTACCTTTAGAAACTCTAGGAACCACAAGTAAACCTGCAGTCTGAGAGCAACGTGCTCTGTTAGCAAAATATGGAACAACAAGATCTTTAATATTAGATGGAGTCCATCGTTCTACAGAGACAAAGATTATTCACAAGTGGAAATAATTTAAGGTGGTTGACAATCTTCCTGGGAATAAACACCCCAACAAATTCACCCTGAAGGTCAGACTGTGCAATGCTCAGAGAATGGTCACAAAGGAAACACAAAGGTCACGACAGGACAGTGTTTCTCTGTAAAAACAACACGGCAGCACGACAGATTAGGAAAGTTTCATGTGAAGGAACATGCTGGATTAGATTCCCGATCATCCAGGACGCAGCAAATCCCAGAACAATTCAAAAACTCAACAACTGCACTTCTGTTGGTGGTTGAAGACATTTCTCTTCCTGTCTGGAGCTTCCTCAACTCAGAACTGGAGAATGTGGAGCTCTCATGCACTTCAAAACTCAGATTATATTTGATTTTAATCTGAAAGAAGCACAAGACTTCTGAACTGATTATTTCTAATGAATGAACATCAATAAAATCAGTCAAATGATCTTGATCTCATCAACTAAATGACATTTTGTACAAGGTGCTGGTAGGGAAGTAAAGTTCATGTGTGAAGGTCAAAGTTTTATTTGATAACAGTCTTTAAAAACACAAAGACAGAAACTAATTTCACTGCATGAGATTATTTGTGATCAAATATGATCCTACAGTGGATCTGAAGTGAACATGAATAAATCTGTTATCTGCCTGTGGCCTCTGTGACGTCTTCTTGAAGGAAACTGATGAACAACATGTGGGAGGAATAAGTGTTGTGCAAGTTCCCCCCTCACTGGAACCAGTTCAAAGTTCAGTTCACACAGATTAAAACTGGATTAATTCATGTTTAGAGTTCACCTGAAATTGATGAACTACATTCACAGATTCTGAATAATCTAGTTCAAGTCCGTTGATCAAGTTTTCACAAGATAAAGGTTGATGTGTGTCCATTAGCACGTTGACTGTGTCACCAGATTATAATCTACTCTTTGCTTATGGCAAGCTTTTGTACCATATAATCACACTCCTCATTGTGTTTACATTTTATACATCAATAAGAGGTTTCCTTCAAGTCAGAAGACATTTTCACAAGAAGAACAGAGTTTATAGATATCCATAATAACGTTTATACTAGTGAACATTAAATTGTAAGAAAAGCTCAGATTACATTCAGTTTTAGGTTTTGTGTTTAAATTGTGTAGAAGAAGAAGAAGAAGTGTTGGATCTTTGTCTGTCACTGTCATGATGAGTCAGTGACACAAACTTCAAACAGCTGTTTGTCCCAACATATCATGTGTGGCAGCATGTGCTGTGCACTGCTCTCTGCTTTGAGCCCATTGATGAACATGTTGGGGTATAGCAGTCCTCGTAGCTGCAGTTGGAGTCAAAGCCTGAAGAACAACATCACTTATCATCTGTTACTCCAACATCTCTTTCTACAAACGTACAAGGAACTTCCAGCGGATCAGTTTGTGGCGGCCATCTTTGTGCCACATGTAGTTTGGAAAAGGCTCAGTGTCCACTCTTCTTTGTTTTGTTGTCGTCCTTCTGGACTCAACACCAGGACCATCAACACTTTTTATAGATTCTCTGAGACGCCGTCTTTGCACCATGATGTTCTGAGCACACAAATGTCCATCAAGCAGAACCTCTCCCACATGAGGACGTTCAGGTTTGATGTCAGTTCTTGTTGCGTCTAATTCCTGATCAGAGATTTCACTGAAAACTGTTTTCTGTTGTCTCAGCAGCTTGTAGAGCGTTGGTCTGGATATTTACAAAACTCGAGGCGCCTCTGAACCCGTTGTTCCTTCAAACAGCCGTCCCTCCATGTCCTCTTTCATAATGCACTCATGATCATCCTAGTAGGAGAGGAAACAAGACATGAACACTTGAACTGCACTAAGAACTGACAACAGTACAAGTCAACATCAAAGCCTCTGCAACAGAACAGCTTCGGCCCCTACACACACTTTTACAAGTCATTTTTAAAGCTTTGATTTCAAACCAACCATGACAGACACTTTAAGATTTAACATGAACATTGAGCATCGAGGGAACTCATCAACATTAATGTCTGATGACAATTCTCTTCTGTTTCACTTTGACAGAACTGTGAGTGTTGCTGAAGTGAACAGCTGAATATTTGTCTTCATGATCAGCTAGAGTTTCCAGCTAACAGCTAACTTAGCTGGTCTTCCTTCACTTCCTGGTCTCTGTGAGGTTCCAGGGGTCTCAGGGAGGACTGTGCCAACAGGAGCTGCTGGAAGGACCCGGTGTCTCTCCTGTGGTCTGGATGTCTGCAACAAGAGACCAGCTTTAATGTCTATTTGGAGGCAAAGCCCCAGTTCTGACAGCCCGACCAGTTAACAAGAACACCCCCCAACCAGCAGATCCTCTGTCCGAC
>NW_023619708.1:0-8606 GCF_014905685.2 Nematolebias whitei
ATATATATATATATATATATATATATATATATATATATATATATAATGTGTGTGTGTGTGTGTATATGTGTGTATATTCACTTGAGTGTCCTGCAGTCATGCTGAAGCCAAATATATTCAGATGGATTTTGATGGTGGGGGTGGGGGGTATTTCCTCGCTGAAGGAACCAATACATTTTTTATTTCATTTGTGTAATTGCTAATCGGTATAACATTTCCAAGTTGGAATTTGCGTCTAATCTCTGGAGACGACACGCGTGGCCGGGAACAATTTTTACCAGAGGGGACACTGTTTCTTTAAGAGGATTACTGAACTGTCTATCAGTCATGTCGTGTTAAACTAATGTTTGCTGCGGCCCCCTCGTCAGTGCCAGAATCCGCCTCCTCACTCCGTAACATCAAAATAGATGTTTACAAGCTTCTGCAGGGGAAAAAAAAAAGATTTGAAATGCTTTCCTTATCATCCACACCACTAACACAACCCTCCTCTCCCCTGCTACAACCTTTGCCTTGAGGAAGCTCCTCTACCCTGCAGCTTTAGTTTATCTCTACTTAACCATGGCCTGAAATCAGTTAAGTGATTTTCTACCTTCCTAAAATAAGCACCAACTTTCTTTGATCGTGCCATAGCAAACACTAATAGCTATGCCTAAACATGACACAGCTCACTGCTTTTTACGATTTAATGGCAAATGTAATCTATGGTACCTTCTAATTTGTTTGCTTTATAGCAACACTGGGGGACAAATAAAGAGCAAAAAGACAAGAGGCTAGTAGGAAGGATGCAGGGTCAGGAGAACAGTGTTACTTACAACCATCTTTAAATCACGCATATAGGCATACAGAGCCAACAGATTAGCATTAAAGGGAGACAGTGATTGAATTGCTCTCCATACCTCGTCTCTCATCCGCTCACACAGCCTCCAGTTCTCCCTCCTATCAGCCCACACGAAAAATAAATCTGAGTTTCAGGTCACAATCCAGTCGATTTCAAGTCAATCCGCCATAATTGGTTGGCGTCACATGGCGGCAGAGCTGAAATCTATCGAGCAGCGAGGCTGGAGGAGGCCTAATTGGTGTCAGTTCAGGTTGCAGCAGTTCTGCGGGAGAACAGGTCTGCCCCGCCGGCCCCTCTGGAAAGATCATGCTGAACAGTATTTACTATTCTCTTGACACAGCTTCTTGCTTCTTTTCATTATTGTCTCTCTGCTCTGGAATGATTTTAGAACTTTTTTTAAATAAAGCTTTTTCAACAGGGAGAAATCAAACTTACTGAAAGTGATTGAAATTTTAGGTACATTTTAAGCTTTTTAATTATTTATACTAAAATGTTGCTAAATGTTGGGGGTATTTCACTGATCCTGAACATCCTAAAATGTGCATTTTGCTCTTTTCTTAACACCTCATAGCCATTTATTTTCTTCATGCATTGTCCAGGGGCAGCTGTGGATGAGTGGTTAGAGCAGTCGTTCTCCAGTGGGAGAGTTGGAGGTTTGATTCCACCAGAAGTCACATATTGAATTGTCCCTGGGGAAGACACTGAACCCCTCATTGCCTCCGATGTGTGTCCCATGTGTGTATGAATGTGATCTAAAGCACTGATTAGTCTCTACAGACTCAGATTAGCTTGTATAGATATTGAGTAGAGTGCTGTGTGGAGGTAAATGAAGTCACAGAATGTGTTGTAAAGTGCTTTGAGTATCTTGATTAGATAGAAAGGCTCTTTATGCAAGTATGGTTGTATTACAGAAACAACTGGTCCAGGAGGGAAACTCAGACATCTCTTTCCTCACAGCAATTCCCTCTGGAGAATCCCATGGTGTTCCCAGGCTAGACAGATTATATAATTCCTCTAGCAAGTTATGGGGTCTCCTCCCAGCCGGAGCATGACAAACCACCATGAGAAAGTGCCTAGAAGGCATTATAAGTAGATGCCTGAACCACCTCAAATATCATTTTTGTTGAAGAGGAGCAGCGCCTCCACCCCAAAGTCCTCCCTTACATTGCAGTTCCTTTCATCATCTCTTAAGGATAAGCCTGTGAACTAGAGTGAACTAGATGATGTGAACTAGATGAAAAGAACTAGCCACATGTATCCAAGCTCTTGTTATTTCAGCCATGAGCCATACCTCATGACCACAGATGAGGGCTGGAATGTGGATGGACCAATAAACTGAGAGCTTCGCCATTAGGACTATCTAGTCTGAGGTAACAGTCCCTGTTAGGGTCTCCTATAAGAGTTTGTCTTCAAGGCAGGGGTCAGAATAAAAGCATTTTAAGGCTTTGTTAAAGGTAGACCACAGACAAACAAGTTGACTTAGAATAAGAATATCGGGGCATCATTTTGGAGCTTTGAGGGGAGCTCACCAGTGACTTCCTGGTGGTTGAGCCTTGGTTCCTGGGGCTCAATTATAAAGTCTCACCATATGTAGGGAAAGTAAGATGAATAAGTGCTCTCCTAACCAATACCTCTGATCCTCAGGTGGTTTGTCAGAACAACTCCGAATTGGATTCCTTCTAAGTTACTTATGATCTGAATAATGTGTGATTCTTAATCACATACAGACTGATGAATATTGTTTTATATATTTTAAGGCATGGTGCTATTTGAGCTTGCTGGCACGTGATGCCAAGGCGACAGGCATGCTAATTCCTGGCATCATCACTTTTTTGTCTTTATTTAAGGAGATCATAATATGACACCTAAAACAAATATCGAAATATTAGTTGCAATAAAAACCAAATGATGAATGAGCAGTTTTTATGCATTTGTAAAGTTTGACCAATCCACAGCCCAGTTAGTGTTTTAGAGCAGGGGCGATTCTAGAATCTGACATTTAGGGATACCCAGCCCCCAATGATGACAATGGCTCTTGGCTTGAACAACACAGTGGCCATTGGTGTCAAAAGCATTGTAATTTAGGAGGGACACACTGGATTCCTTTAGAAATGTTTGAATAAAGTAGATGCCATTTCCTACATTCTGGTGTATTTTAACAGGTTGTTGATCATCTATGTTTACTACATAAGTAAAAACTTGATTCAAAAACTATTTTAGAGTTAATGGCACAACTAGAAGCCTGACCAACAGCTCTCCTTGTGTGAACAGAGCATGCTCTGCTTCTCTCACGCATCGTAACAACCCCGAGTCGACAACTGCCGGCACTAATGTAGCACTAAGCTAGCGCTAGCTAAGATGCGTTCCGCTTTATATTACACAACCTAATAAACACTTTGTACAAAATCAGTTTAGTGTTCACTGATCATAACAAAGAAAGACTAAACTTATGCAACCAGGAGTTACAACATATATCTACATACAAAACACACAAAACAAAGCAGAACTAGCTTTAAGAATTAACCTTTAATTCAACCATTAAGCATACACTGTAATTATGACAAAAAATAGAAACTTAACTTGCAGTTACCTTTGTAAAGATGACCATGCGGTACTTCCTGTTTATCAATGTTGTATTCAACTGCTCATGCGGTCGGCCGCAGGGATTTATCATTTTTTACAATTTTTCAGACTCAGTTTAGTTTGTGAAATTTCATAAACTGTATTCCACCCTCTAATGCTCAGAGTAACGCTGTCTGAATTACATGTTCCCCACTGACAACGTTTAACCATTTTTTGATGATTTTTCACAAAATCCTTCTGACCGCAAAGCTTTCGTAATGCAAAGCCCTGACAAAGTTATTGGAGGAAAAGGGGGTGGAGCTCTGCAGGTAAGGGGTGTTTCACTTCGGGACAAATTGTGATTGATGATTGGTCAATTGCTGATAAGTCTACTGGATTGATTGACAGGTAGCGTTGAGACGACTCATGCAAAAAATTCATAGATTTAATGGCCTGTTTAAGACTGTCATCGTTTATTCCATATTTATTCAATATTTTTGTGAATCTAAGGTTTAAGAAATGAGTAATGATGGTTTCTTAATTTTTCAGGGGTGCCGAGTTATCAGGGGTGCCTGAGACCCCCCAAAAAGAGGCTAAAAATGCCCCTGTTTCAGAGACAAAAAGAGCTTCAACAGAGTTTGAGGAAAAAATGGCTGAATTCTTTTCATGTTCTATATGAGCTGAATATTTAATCCATCATCCAAATGAATGCTGGGATCTTGCAGCTACTCAGGCTGGTATCAGATCGGAATAAACACAGGCTACAAAAGATGTCTGCTCATGCTATCTGAGCCGTTGTTGTTCATCTGTTGCTTGTTTTTGCATGTCACGTTAAATCACGGAAAGGACTAAACGACACTGTCAAAATGACAAACTGTGAACCCAGCGAGAGGTGACAAGGTGTCAGCTGCTCAAAGGCATATTAACAAGTTATCCACAATTAGATGGGGAAAAAAGAGGTTAATGCATTTTTATATCACAACTTGTGTTCTGAAAGTCAGAAAACTTTAAAGCACAACGAGAAATATTAACAACAGGACACTTAAACCTGGGGATATTATTGTCCCTATCAGTTACAAAGACGAACCAAAACTTTTTATTAAATTGTAAATTCGATTGTGAGCTACAGAGTTCTGTGTCTCGCCGCATCGAATATTCTGTGAAATAGAGACAGTGGTTTGGATTTCCACTTTACAAGAGTTCCTACCCTTGGAGCCTCGTAGCCTCTGGCGCTCGGTATTTTGCCCGAGGAAAGAAAAGCAACTCTATTATTGCTCTGTCATTAGGCCCTAGCTCAGCCGCATCATCATATCTTAAAAACCCACCTGGGGAGAGCCAGCTTTTTATTTTATTTCACTACCCACAGATTGATTTGGAATATAAGGCTGTAAGTGATGGCTGCAATACAAACATTTTATGGGCTTGATGAAGTGGACATAGAGTTGTCCCTCGATTATCATGGGGGGGTACGTTCTACACCCCCCTGCAATGGTAAAAAACTACAAAATAGGAACGCTATATTTATTTGAGTATTTATATATATTTTTGGCTTTATAAACCGTCTTGCAATGTTCTAATCTCTTGAAAGTACATAATTTTAACAACATAGGTACATGTACTGTACATTACTGCAAAATTTTACTCACCAGCTCGGCAGACCAGTTCCAATCCCAGCTCAGTTCCAGTTTGGCAGACCTACCCAGCAGAAACAAATCCCACCGCACCGTCCAGGTTGATGTGCGCATGAATAATTGAGCTTCAGGATTATTTGAGACTTTCCTGCCAGTTCTGTGAGCTTAATAGATAATAGATAGTGTAATAGCTTAATATATATATATATATATATATATATATATATATATATATATATATACAGTGGTGGAGAAAGTCCTCAAACTCTGTACTTAAGTAAAAGTACACATAAACAGACAAAAATGTACTCTAGTAAAAGTAGAAGTACCACATTAACGTTTTTACTTAAGTAAAAGTAATTAAGTACTTGCTTTTAAAAATACTTAAAGTATTAAAAGTAAAAGTACTCACTGAATGTATTAACTAATGCAATGGTCTACAATATCATTAAGTGTGCCTACCGTATGTATATTTTCTGTAATACATTAATAGTGTTGAGTCATTTTAATGAACAATGCTGCAGATAATACATGTTTTTATTGTGTTTACTCTGTGACAGTTCACACTTGGACTTGTGATTCTGTGCATCAGAATTTCAGGGATGACATGCAGAGTTAAATGCCATTAAGCAAAATAAGAAAGAGGAATGATTATACTTTTTAAAGTTTTTATTCAATGCAAAGGGAAATCAATGTGTCATTTTAACTGCAGTAAACACATTTAAGTAAAAGTTGTCTGTCTGAAAAAAGGAGCATTAGACCTAACAAAGGAATAGACGCTGATCAGTTCAACTCCAGTTTGTCATCAACTCTAGTTAAAATAATGTCCTGTCGACCTTGTAATGGGTCAATAGTGAACAATATTTTAACTTCCTGACATCATTTTCAAAACTTGGATCCGAGTGTCGAGACATTTGGAGACATCTCTTGTCTCCTGTCCCATCATGAACTGACACATGTTAATACTGCAGCAAGAATTTCTTGTTCAAGTTCAGAAGACGTTGGTTTTCAAAGTTTTTTGAGTCCAGTCTGGCTCTTTTGGAAGAGAGAATCTGTCCTGCTGTAATGAACAGTCTTTCAATGAGGCCATGGGTGGTGCGTATCTTCTGGCTGACTCTCTGTGGTGGAATCCATTTTGGGTGTGTTAGTGGTGCTGTGGGTGCGCCCAGCTCAATGACGTGTATATACTAGACTAGCTCTTCTTGAAGGCAGGTCTAACGTTATCTGACCATTTTGCAGTGATTCAATGGACAAACTCCCCTTTTGCCATTGATTACTTTAAAATTAACAAATAAATCAAAAAGCTACAATGTGAATGTAACTTGTAACTCAGCGCATTATAGAAATGTAGTGTAGTAGAAAGTACAGATACTTCATGTAAAATGCAGTGCAGTAAAAGTCGAAAGTACCCACGTTGAACTCTACTTAAGTAAAGTACAGATACATGGAAAATGTGCTTAAGTACAGTAATGAAGTACTTGTACTTAGTTACATCCCACCACTATATGTGATAGAGTAGATTTACATTGCAAAACTTTCCCTCCATTTCAGCAGAAAGTACTGTTGGCTTCTGTGTAGTTTTGAATGGCCTTACAGTATAGGCTTATTCAAAAAACTTTCAATACAAAAACAACTGGACTTTATTTGTAACGGAAGACGTTTTGCTCCTCATCCGAGGAGCTTTCTCAATTCAAAGAGAAGAGAGAGTGAGGAGTTCAGGTTATAAGGCTGAGTGAGATAAGATGTATAAGCTTATTGAAAGAGAACTACAAAATGGCGGCACCTGTCTGAAATTTTTTTCATTAACATTTTATTCCATACTAGGAATGTGCAATATGGCATAAAATTCATATCACGATATGTATTGTGAAGGGTGGCGATAACGATATATATCGCGATATGTTTTTGGTATAAAACTTGCTGGAAAACAAAGCGTAGTGTGTCCTTTTGCCATTATATTTTGAATTGAGAAAATTCCTGTACTAGGTCCAGAGAGTTTTTAAATAATAAACAAATCAAGTATTCGGCTTATTTCTTGTAGTACAAAACAGTGCAAAAGATATCAAATGTAGTTTTAACCATATGTTTTAAACAAAAGAAAATGTTAACTTTTAACAGTTTCCAGTTTTACTTAAGAAATGAACAGCAACAGAGCAGCATTTTACACTGAAACACTTCATCCTCCAACCCTCTAGTGGGCGACTCCTTCTGCTTTAAGGAGAGCTGACACAAAATGAGTCTGTGGCTTTGACCAGAGGGTCTCGCAGTAAAATCACACAACACAGCGTTCTTTTCACAGATCAGAGAGCAAGTTTCTCTAAAGCTGACCAACGCTTACTTTAACTTTTGATGGAAAAAAAAAACAACTTTCGACGGAACACATCGTTTTGGGCATGCGTCAGAATACAGCAACACTACGGCAAGCCGGCTGTAGTTAGCTTGTAGCTTTGCTACTTAGCGCTCGAAGAAAAGACTTTAACGTCACTTGCGCAGTTTTTAACCAATAAAAAGTAACGATTAAATCTGACAGGACTGTCTTTACACTTGAGCACCACTTACGCACAGTTTTCAACTAAATAAAAGTAACGATTAAACTGACAACTCTGATTTTACATCAGACACTGCATTACTGCGGTTAGCCGGTAGAAGACAGATCTCTATCGTAGGCTAAATTTCTATCGTTTCTACCGTATACCGTTTATATCTCGCATTCCTATTCCATACCGTCCCAATCACGTGAGTAATATTAAATTTGACCATCGTTGAAAAACCGTGAAAGAGCGAGTCCGCGGAAGTTGAACCGCAAAGTGGCGAGGGACTACTGTAACCTTTATTTTTCTTGTTCGAATAGAAATTTAGACAATCGCTTTCAAAAGCCACTTTTTAGGAGTTTGTTATTGTGTATCTCAATCTCTTGTACATGGCAGTTCACATCAGTTCTGCTTTGTACCTCTTTATAGACCAATCAGTCATTTTGCTGCTGCTCACTTTAAAGCCTCTCCGTGTACCATCCCAACCTGCCCTTTGACCTCTGCTCTCAATAGAGCACAGTAATTAAAGGCTGATTTTTTCTTTCCTACAGACTGAGCAGGATTAAATATTTCATTATCTTCCCATTCGGCGCTAAAAAGGAGAGCTCCAAGGAATTAGGGACACACCCACCGAGAGCAAAAGGGGATTCTCTAATGACACTGCAAGCACCTTATGATAAACTGTGTGGTTAAAGAGCATATGCGGTACACACAAGGGGTTACTTAATCTTCTGCCACCAACCACAGGGAACAATTGATCATCTGCAGGGCTTTTTTGAACGGCTACCACACAGGTTAAAGAGTACAGATATTTTTTAAATTTATTTCTAATAAAGCAGCGGAAAACATTCAGGGTCCCCTCAAGTCGCCTGGCATTTGTACATGGCACAGCTGAATAAATAAATTAAGCTTGAGTGGCTCAAAAGATATGCAACAATGACTGAAGACACTGGACAAAAAGGCCTAATATCCGGGGAGATACAACAGTATGCAAGTCTACGTATCTGCCACATATCCAATATGTTTCCGGTGCTATACGGGGAG
>NW_023619709.1:0-8605 GCF_014905685.2 Nematolebias whitei
TAACCCCTCCTTAGAGGAGGAGGATAAGGGGTCCTTAAATAGAGATTAGACTGATGAAACGTGGTCAAAACTGAGTCGAAGAGTCGGGCAGAAGGGACTACAAGCAGAAGCAGCCAGGAGGACCAGAGGAGCCCAAGGAGTTGGACTTTGCCAGTTTGAGACGAGGCTGGGATTTACTTCTCTTCTCGTCAAAACGGGATTGGATTTAAGTCTTCACTTGTCGATAACAAGACTGGAGAAGCTTCATACTCCTAACAAGAGCTTGACCTGGGCATGACCAATGCTCTGATCTTTCCAATTTGGGATAGCTGAATTTTGCTTTGGGTTGGCCTGTACTCCCCTCCAGGGAGACTGGAAATATGCTTCTTGCCATCACAGAGATTCTCTGAGGGTTACCTCAGAATCATGGTAAGAGGACTTCCCTGTCCATCTGCTCTAAATAAATTAATCTGTCAGGTCAGAATCACAGCATACATGATAAATTTAAGGGTATTAAACTGGGTACTAGCGAGTTTTGCTCGGAGGTGTTTCTGAATAATGAGAGAGTTGAGAGAGAATATCTTTTGGCTTGAGGTGTGAAAGGTCCGAGTGGAGGTAGCGTTCGCAGGTTCCCAAGGGCTCTTGGGGATCGGGAGTCATCAGGAAGAATCTATCGCCTTACCTAGTGAAGAAGTGTATCCTATGTAATCATGAAAATTAATTATTGTAAAATTGTGCATGTTGCTGAACCCCCTGCAAAATTATTGATTAAAGCAAAGCAAAACGTATAAATCTGGACTATTATTTCATCCATACCGAACAAACACATGGTGAAGCTTGGTTCAATTTTTATAGCATATAAATAGGAGGTTTTAAAAGGTTTCCTAGTCAGTGAGTGACAACACCCTTGGGCCCGTTTCCAGGGCCCTAAAGATCACCAGAACTGATAACAATTGCAATGCTAAATTAAGAGGTGAGCGGCCATAACGTGAGTTTCTCTGGACCAGACGACCCAATCCCTGCTGCTTGGAAGGATCGAGGTAAAGAGTGAGATCAGGGTGTGACTTACGGATAGAAGGTCGTTAATTTTCTGGGTGAATCACCTCGTCACAGCCTTAATGAGGCCACTTTAGAAAGCTGTAGGTAATACCACGGTGCTGTGGTTGGCTTCCGGACCCCTTGGAGGAGAGGCTGCAAGCAAGGTGCTTATCACTAATCCAGTGGTTACCTTACTTATGGGAAAGCACAACAACATATATATATATATATATATATATATATATATATATATATATATATATACTCTATATATACTGTAAATTAAAACTCTGATGAACCAGATTCTACAAAAACATCTAGATTTAAATTTTTATAGGTTTTCATCATCATTTGATGTATTTGCACTCATTGTGTCTACTTCTAATATTCATTTTAGAGGTGTGGTTTTCTTTCTTGTTCACATATATACATTTTATTTTTAGCTTTGCTTTAAAGTTCTTGTTTTGTGATTTGTACATTTGTGGATTAAAATAAAGTTGAACTGAAGGTCGTCTCTTTTCTTTAAACATGTTTGAGGGAAATATTTCTGAGATCCAATAGTTTTGTGTCTTTTTATGATTTTCAGCTGAGTTAACAGTCATTAAAGTGAAAACAGGATTTCATGATGAAGTTGGCACCGTTTATTTTATTATTTTTTAATCTTCAACGCTAAAACAAACAAACAAAAAAAAATATATATATATATATATATATATATATATATATATATTTTTTTTTTATATATATATATATTTTATGACCAGCTCTGCTGGTCTCACACGATCGTCTCCTCCGGAGACGGGACAGGCAGGCTCATCTTCCCAGCTCCGAGCTCAGCTGGTGACTCACAGAGGCCGTTCAAAGACTCCAGCCGCGCGTAATCATGAAGGCCCGACATGCGCAGACAGGCAGACAGAGACGGGTCTGCGACGAACGGTGGAAGTGATTTTAAAAAACATTTTATGTGTAAAAAAATAATAATTTTTAAATCGCTTCAGCAATTTTTTTAAAACATTTTTTGTATAAAAACAAAATATTATTTTATTTAAAAATCGCTTTCACCGTCCGTCCCAGACTGTCCAGTCCGCCTGACTGCCCCGTGGGATTGGGATTCAGCCTTCATGATTATGCGCGGCCAGGGTCTCGCAACGGTCATCTGCGAGTCCCCATCTCCAGCTTCGCAGTGACCAGCGGAGCTCTGAGCACACAAGGCTGGTATCAGGAACCCGAGCCTCCGAGTCGGTACATCGAAGGATCTTCCACGGTGACCAGCTGAACTTGGAGCTGGGGAGATGACGTCCTGCCCGGCCTGGTGCTCCGAGGCTCCGGGGGAAGGATCGGGGTACACCAGCAGAGCTCCATCCAGCTTGCTCTGAATTATGTTGTCGGCCACCAATCACAAAAAATGCCAGCACATCAGCATTAGACCAAGATGTTGTCAGTATTGTTTTTATTTGCAGCGTTGTCTAAAAGTCCGAGTGGTACCATTAAGCCAGTGATCTGGCTTGATTTTTGTAGAAGTCTGTCTTAAAGGAGCGATGGAGTCCAAGATCTTTGTAAAAGTGTACTGAAAGGAGGTGATAAATTCTTCTGGATGTAGAGATGAGTCCATACTTTCAGCAGAGTATAAGTCAGTTCTTCTAAATGCAGCAGCAAGCTGAACTGGAGTGGAGGGAGTGATGAAGCGGCAGCGACGTGCTGGAAGCATAGTCTTTACTAGGGGAGGAGTGGAAAATTCAAATATAATAGGAAAGTGGTCTGAAATACAAGTGTCCAAAATTTATATAACAGATACACGAAGGCCGTGAGAAATGATTAAGTCCAAAGTATGACCATGACTGTGTGTGGACCCTGACACAGATTGTGACAGGTTAAAATAATCCAGAAGGCTTTGAAAGTCAGCAGCAAGTTTGTTACAGGACAGCAAACATGAACGTTAAAATCACCACATAAAATCAAACTGTCAAATTTTGGCAACAGTTCAGCTAACAGTTCTGAGAATTCATTAATGAAATCCTTATTATATTTTGGAGGGCGATATAAAACACCACACAGCGGGGGGCAGATTCCATCACAAACAGCTGAAGCTCAAAGCTGCTGTAGTTTTGAGGAGGCAATGGGCGACAGGTGAGTTTATCACTGAACACAGCAGCGAGACCGCGCCCACGGCCAGACACACGTGGTGCACTCAGGTAGGAGGAGCTAGGTAGGAGGAGCCAGGTAGGAGGAGCTCAGAAAAGGCACTGTTCTCCCCTGGTTTCATCCAGGTCTCAGTCATCAGAAATAAATCCAAACGATGAGTAGAGATCAGGTCGTTTAGCATAAAGTCTAAAAAAGTTCAATCTGGACCTCTGGACATTCAAAAAAACAAAACAAAACAAATCAACAAAAAATGTAGAAACATTTCGTCTCTCATCCGAGAGACTTCCTCAGTCTGTTTAGCATAATGGTTTTATTTGAGAGCGATCGGGCATTAAACAGGGCTGCACGTGCTGATACACAGCCAATTGCATCATCAGCTGCTCGGGCAAGCGGGCGGAGGTTCTGTTGCACGCAGCCCCCCTCCTGGTCCCCACAGAGCGACAAGGTGAATTATACAGAAAACAAATGGCTGCACACAGCCTGGCAAGGGTCTTACATCTAACTAATGAGAGATGGAATTAGCATTAAAGAAATAAATAAATAAATTACTCTCATAAATACGTAAACCTGCAATCCCAAATACATTGCTGCAAATTTAACAAAATATAATAAGAATAACAGAATTGAATTGGATTGCTTTATTTTTAAGCTAATCTTATTTTTTTTACATTTAAGAACAAGTTGAACTGACTGAGTTCTTGAATCGGGATGGATGCTCTGGCATCACACAGAATGCACACAATGGTTTATATAGGATGCTAGGATGCAAAAGCAATTGTGGATTGACATCTTGGAAATCTGGTTCTGGTTGCACAGTAGTATATCACATGTGTATAGTTGATGCAGAAAACTAGGCTGCCAACAAATTGTGACTTCATGAGACCACCGGATTGTGGCACCTGGTCTGAAAGACATCCTGTTCTGCTATTTATTTATTTTATTTTTATTTGCTACAAAACAACAAGAGAATAATCTAAGTTTGGAGTCATGAACTGACTGAAATAAAATGCTGGTGTCTGTGGAACTTTACTTTGTCCAGGAGGGGGCGCTGGACTAACATCATGATGAACTCTTGAACTCTGAACATGCAGTATCTCCAAAGTCAGGCTGGAGAAAACCGGGAGCAGTGGTCAAGCAAATGTCACTACGACGTCTGGATTGGGTCCTGGATTGAGTGTCGGCTTCACATGTGATTTATGATGGTGCGATGGCTCCAGTTTCAGGATGGATGCTGCATTTTGCTCTGACACAAATGCACTCACATGACACATTTTTCACACATAACAGCAGGACTTTTAATTTTGAAATGTAGTATTGAGGTTGCTGGAACAACTCCCTTATACAATTGCTCTTAGACAAATGAAAAGATTAATTATCTTAAAGCCTCGCATCAAAATGAATAATGCTACTCCTGAGCAAATTATTTGCTTTTTCAGTAAGTTTGACTTTGTCTTTACAGGTTAGTCTCCATGAGACAAAAGGACTCAGTTATAGGAAAGAGACAGTGATGTAGTAGTGATTAGTAGCGATTATAAGGAAACACAAGAAGGAATATTATAGTGATTTATTAAATAAAAGTAATGGTGATATGAAAGCAACATGGCGAGTAATAAATAGTGTTCTGAAATGTCATAAAGCAAAAACAGGTAATACACAATATTTTCTGAAGGATGACAATGAAATCCATGAGGAAAACAAAATTGTAAATGGATTTAATCTTTATTTTGTGAACATTGGATCAAGCCTTGCACCTTGCAACTAAAATACCAGAAGTAGACAATAATGTGAACCATTCAATTATATGTTATGACAACACTATTTTTCTTAATGGAATTGACAAAGAAGAAATAATGAATGTAGTAAAAAATCTTACAGATAAGAGATCAAAAGACTGGGTGGACATGGATATGATGTTTGTAAAGGACATAATGAGTTATGTTATTGAGCCGTTTACATTTATTTGTAATTTATCATTTTCAAAAGGAATATTTCCAGACAATATGAAAGTAGCAAAGGTAGTTCCTCTCTTTAAAAATGGTGATAAATGTGTGTTCAATAATTATAGACCAATATCCTTATTACCACAGTTCTCAAAAATTCTAGAAAAACTATTTGTGACCAGATTAGATAAATTTATTGCTAAACAAAACATTCTAAGTAGCAGTCAGTATGGGTTTAGAGCAAAAAACTCTACATCAATGGCTCTCATGGAAGTAATAGAACAAATAACTACTGCTGTCGATCAAAAACAATATTGTGTTAGTATTTTTGTTGATTAAAAAAAAAACATTTGATACTATTGACCACACTATTCTCCTTGAAAAATAAATAAATAAATAAAATATTATGAACAAGGGAAAATTCAGATTACACATAAAAAGAAATTTGGGTGAACACACGGCAGGGATCGTACATCACCAAAAACCGAATACAGGAAAACTTTAGATGTTTCTGAAACAGGACACGCTACAAATGGTTTACTGTTTCAGAAAAGGGGGAGAAGGAACAGTGATTGATGTACAGACTTGCTTTGCTAGATCATTTGTGTGTAAATAGGAGATTTTAAGTTATGACGCTCTTAATAACTGTAGTGATGTCAGGACAGCTTTGCTGTAGACACACTACTAATTAATTATTCTTAAAGCTAGTTCAAGCACAAAGAATATTAATTGTTAATTACAACAGATTCTTTTCTTTTTCGAGTTAGATTCCTGCCATGTGACCGAGATAACTGTGAGTGGATTGTTTAATCAGTGACATGAGACGCCATTTTATCTTTGACCCATCAGAATAAATGCGGTCATTTATTTAACAGAATCAAAATTTAACATCAAAACATGTACACATTGATTTGCTGATCTGTTTCTAATCAATAAACTTGGCACGCTTTACTAACAAGACAACAGAACATTACTGATTGAGGCTGATTCACCTCTGAAGGCATCTAGATTACTGGTGAATAGAAGTTAAAGAAAAGACATAGATTTAAAGATTTAAAGGGAGGTTTAGATGGAAGATATGTGTGAAACCATAACTTTGCACCTTTCCTCCGACACCCCGCTCAGCTTTCCAGTACACTTCAGGACGTGCAGAGACTTTGTTACCTTAGATGGGGATACCTACACTCCGAAACAGAAGTCCATTAGTACGATCCCTTTATAGCGTCTCCAGTTAAAGTAGCTGGGAATCTTTAGAATAAATGCATATACTCAGTTCCACCGAATAAGCTTCCTTAGAAGTGGAACATTTACTGCTCTGGTTGAGAGCACAGCAATGCGAGCCGTGACTCCGCTAAATGGAGGGACCACTTGGCACATGGTCCCATCCATCCACTCCAAGTTCTGAAGACTTAGCCCTAAGACTTAAGACTCCAACTGAATTCCAGCACTGAACTCTAGGACTGCACTTCAGGACTGAACTCCAGGATCCAACTTCCAGCATTGAACTGAATAGTTCCACGAAGTGTTACTTTTAAAGGGGTATACACTTCCTGTTACGTGATACTTCCTGATTGGTTGAAACAACCAGCAGGGGGGTGGTTCTAGTGATGTCAAGAGGGTCACTAGGAGTCAAAAGACAGCAGGAATGTTTACAAACGATTAGTACAGATGGAGAAATGTTATGATGAAGTGAGACAAACGCAGATGCCAGTTGAAGTTATTTACTGTCTGCTGAGTTTTAAAACAAGGCACTTCGTTCTCATAAATTGCTTTCTGACTTCTGATCGACATCCCTGACTTCTGACCGACATCAAATCCACTCATTCAGACATAAGATCATAATGCACAATTACTTTGTAAATAGACATTTAACTTGATTTCTAAGTCTACTGAGGTTTAAAAATCATTAATACTGTTTTACAGTTGATTTAAATGAGTGGTTCACTTCAACATTTAGAAATGGTATGAACTAAACACACATTTGATTATAAAGATATTCTAAAATAGTAATTATAATGTAAAAAAGAAGAGTGTTCTTTCAATTGATTACTTCAGGATACAATTAAATAGTCTCTTGATGAGATAATCAAGGATCAAATAGGATCAAATATAGAAATATTCACTGATAAAATCGTACAATTATTGGACAAGAGTTTTAATAAAAGCATTTTTTCTGTGGAGACTTTAATATTGACCTGGGAAATAAAACAGATTCAAATAACATCAGTACATTTACAAATTCATTGTATAGTTTAAATCTTTATCCATTAATATCAAAACCAACAAGAATTACAACTCATAGTGCTACAATAATCGATAATATTTTCACAAATGTGACAAATGGGGATGTGATGGGAGGTATTTTAACGAGTGATTTGAGTGATCATTTACCAGTTTTCATGATTTATAAAAATGATCAAAGCATTACAAAATAAATCACAATTAAGGAAAAAACAATAAACACATCAAAAAAGCAATGGACAAATTAAAAGATGATTTACATAAACAAAGCTGGAAAGACGTGTATGTTGATGATATGAACAGATCATATGATGAGTTTATGAATATTTTGGGAGCTCTGTATGAAAAGAATTGTGTGCAAAATAATTGTACAAAGAGAAATGTTGTTGACCAACCGTGGATGACGAGTGGGTTAAGAAATGCTTCAAAAAAATAATTATTTGTATACATGTTTCTTGAAATTGAGAACGCAAGTAGCTGAAGAGAAATATAAGTATAAAAATAAATTGGTAGCCATTATAAGGAAACACAAGAAGGAATATTATAGTGATTTATTAAATAAAAGTAATGGTGATATGAAAGCTACATGGCGAGTAATAAATAGTGTTCTGAAAAGTCATAAAGCAAAAACAGGTATTTCACAATATTTTCTGAAGGAGGACAATGAAATCCATGATGAAAATGAAATTGCAAATGGATTTAATCATCATTTTGTAAACGTTGGATCAAGCCTTGCAGCTAAAATACCAAAATTAGACAATAATGTGAACCATTCAGTTATAAGTTGTGACAACAGTATTTTTCTTAATGGAACTGACGAAGAAGAAATAATGAATGTAGTAAAGAATCTTACAGATAAGAGATCAAAAGACTGGGTGGACATGGATATGATGTTTATAAAGGACATAATGAGTTATGTTATTGAGCCGTTTACATATATTTGTAATTTATCATTTTCAAAAGGAATATTTCCAGACAATATGAAAGTAGCTAAGGTAGTTCATCCTTTAAAAATGGTGATAAATGTGTGTTCAATAATTATAGACCAATATCCTTATTACCACAGTTCTCAAAAATTCTAGAAAAACTATTTGTGACCAGATTAGATAAATTTATTACTAAACAAAACATTCTAAGTAGCAGTCAGTATGGGTTTAGAGCAAAAAACTCTACATCAATGGCTCTCATGGAAATAATAGAACAAATAACTACTGTTGTCAACAAAAAAGGTTGAATCATGTCATCTGGACTTCGTTTTTTTGTTA